>NC_140176.1:18530791-18695791 GCF_963971535.1 Notolepis coatsorum | reverse complement strand
CAAAAAAAACAAGCCCGACCCCACCGGAGCTCTTGCGCGTTCTTTCCGAGCCCGGCGCGGGCCCCGCCCCGTTGCTGCTTTTATGGGTCTGAGGGCTGATTTCTTAGAAAGTCGGCTGTTTTTTTCAGTGCAGTGGGAATCTGGGAAAACAGCAGAATAAGCCGTTTATATTTATATTTCTCCTCCGTCGAGAGACTGGAGACTGTTTGACCTGATTTCAAACACAAATGTAAGTGAAGGATTTCATGCACTTCATTCATACGATGCTGTTGCCGGCGCCTCGCTGAGATGCTCACTGTGCACCGGTCTACCTCCTGATGTAGAATGAAATTCTCTTCTTCTCTGTCCCCGACACCACGCGATAGGATAATATTAATCCCTCATTAATTAGATTCAGGAGCAGCCAGCCGGCTCTCTCTCTCTCTCTCTCTCTCTCTCTCTCTCTCTCTCTCTCTCTCTCTCTCTCTCTCTCTCTCTCTCTCTCTCTCTCTCTCTCTCTCTCTCTCTCTCTCTCTCTCTCTCTCTCTCTGTTTTCTGTTAGAGGTAGAAACACAACATTTGAGAACTGTCAAAGCATGTGGCTACACAAGATAAAGATAGGTATCATGTCTTAACACAATGGCCGCGAAGAACGAGTTAACTCGTTATAGCCCGCCAATCGTTGGCCGCCAACAACGAGTATACTCGTTATTATGATTGTTATTTCTTTTATTCGCTATTTCCATTCATAATTCATCCTGCAATGCTGTAAGACTGTGTTGCACCCTGTCTGAGACCGCAACGGTGCGATACCGTGGCCTAACGCCTTGCGGCCGCTATTGCACTCCATTTGAAACGATGTGGTTTGTTTTCCTGGCTGAGCTGCAGCGTGCAGGCGGGGTCTAAACACTCCAGCAAGACAAGCGCTCATAACGATGCATCGACGAGGCTCCCCTCCCCCCCCCCCGTTAATTTTCTTTGGTGGATAACGTGGGACACACGACCGCGACTAGTATTTGGAATGGCGATCAGATAATTGGATTATTCTTTTTGCAGTACATCATAGACAAGGTAAGGACTATATATTATCAATCTTGCGTTGATCCGATATTTTTTTTCCCGCGATTGCAGCGTGTGTGTGTGTGTGTCGTGTCCCGTTGGCTGCGATCAAAGCACGGAGGGCCAGCTCCGCCCCCCCCCCCCCTTTCGTGCATGCATGATGAAACATATACCGATAATCTAGCGTTGATTTCAGATTGATTCAATAATCAGGCGAGAAATGGCAACGTGTTTAGTGAATTGCACTAAAGCGCTGTTTGACGGAGTTCCCTGGGATTACACAGGATCACTCTACAACTATACTCATATTCACCACGGTATAAACGGAAATGTATGGATGAAAAAATTATCTGTTTTTTGCATGTTGACCGGAAGAAACTCACTGACAATCGACCGTGTTATTAGATCCATAGCTATAATATTTAATATAGTTTTAGCACTACAAATACCGGCATCTACCCCCATTGCATTACAGCGCTGGCACAAACGGCCATACGCCCACAGCGACCTCCGGCGGTCAACGTGTTAATTGGTAGATATAATTTATTTGTTTATGAACTTTTGTTTATAAACAAAGTTTATAAGTTTACTGTATCTCAAAAACTATAGTTATATCAAATGCTTGGTACCATTGGATTCAGAAACAAGGTGGATTTTAATAATACATGCTTTGATCCAATGTAAATCTGATATATAGCATATATATATATTATTGCATTTAAAAAATTGTATTCAATTCAATGATAAATAGGTGAAATCAAATGTGTCTTTTTGTCTTGTATAGATTCAAGATTCAAGAGGTTTATTCATCACATACATACACATATAGTGAAATGAAGGTGGCCATTTTTTGTGCAAAAAATACAAATAATAATAGAATAAAATACAATAGAAATAAAATAGGCATGATAAAAGTACTAAGATAAAATACAAAAGTAATGAGTCATATGTAGACTATTATACAATATGCTATCCTAACTATACTATACAAAAACATCCAGTTATGTTTTTTTTCTTCTTTAAATTGATATTTTTTCTTTCCTTTAAAGTTACCTTTTCTTGTGTGTTTAAAGTGACCTGTGGTGTGTTTGTGTGTGAGAGAGAGCAGAATGTGGTGTGTGTGTGTGTGTGTGTGTGTGTGTGTGTGTGTGTGTGTGTGTGTGTGTGTGTGTGTGTGTGTGTGTGTGTGTGTGTGTGTGTGTGTGTGAGTGTGTGTGTGTGTGTGTGTGTGTGTGTGTGTGTGTGTGTGTGTGTGTGTGTGTGTGTGTGTGTGTGTGTGTGTGTGTGTGTGTGTGTGTGTGTGTGTGTGTGTGTGTGTGTGCGTGCGTGCGTGCGTGCGTGCGTGCGTGCGTGCGTGCGTGCGTGCGTGCGTGCGTGCGTGTGTGTGTGTGTGTGCTAACATACCAAATACACCGGACGTTGTTTTTGTTGACACCAGCCACGGAGAGGTGCTGGTCATAGAAGTAGGCTGTACCTTTGATCTGTACATGGACCAGGCCTTTCGGGACAAGTATATCAAATACCAACCACTGCTCAGTGTGATGGCTGACCTTGGGTATAGGTGTAGATATAGTGTACTTGTGTTCGGAAGTCTTGGCCATGTACACAAATGCACCATGACCGGTCTGAGAATTGCTGCAATGTCTAAAATAAAAGCCAAACAAATAGCCAAATATTGCTCTGTCTCAGCTATTATTGGCAGCTTAGCCACGTGGAGAAGGAGGTGCTATGTGTACCCTTAAGTGTTCAGTGCTGCTTGGCCTCGATACATTTGATTCCCTGTTTATGTAATATAATTTGTGGAACCAAATAAAGTATTAAAATGTGTGTGTGTGTGTGTGTGTGTGTGTGTGTGTGTGTGTGTGTGTGTGTGTGTGTGTGTGTGTGTGTGTGTGTGTGTGTGTGTGTGTGTGTGTGTGTGTGTGTGTGTGTGTGTGTGCGTGCGTGCGTGCGTGCGTGCGTGCGTGCGTGCGTGCGTGCGTGCGTGCGTGCGTGCGTGCGTGCGTGCGTGCGTGCGTGCGTGTGTGTGTGTGTTCATGTGTGTTTGCGTGTGGAGAGATCAGTGTTCAATGTTCTGATGGCCTGAGGGAAGAAACTGAGCCTGAGTCTCTCTGTATAGTATATAGACACTTCTCACAGCAAATGTTGTGTTACTACATCTAACAGAAAATAAATCTATGGGGCTTTTCCTTACCATACTAAATATAGCCGTTCGTCATTAATGGGTTAAGATGAGGAGGACAATTGAGACAAACCAGTAGGCAATCTGGAGAAAGAGCTAGACTTTTTCCCATAGGAATGGCTTGTGACTCAGTGGGAGTCCTCAAGTCAAAGTCTACTGTATAAGGTACATGTTATCTGTCCGGACCAGTGACCCACAGGTATATGTAGCTTTCTGTGGTGTTGGTCCACCACATTGACCATCTTCCTCACTCTGTCAAAACAATACATTTACATTACCAATCCCACTTTTCAGTCCCGATGCTGATACCTGTCAAAGTACCGATCCGATCTGATCCATTACTTTTAATGAACAATATAGACTTGGATTTTGGGGTCATCAGACAAAGGTTTATTGAGATATAATATTTTTTTCTCCCTTGGAGAGAGTTAACGTGTCAAAAATGCAGCAAATCAAGTTACTTTGCTTTGATTTCTGGCATGTTAGACGGTATCGGATTTCAGTATCTCTCCGATATTCTATTTTTGTCAGGTATCAGTATCTGTGCATCCCTAATTGGTACACTGCACCTCGCTACTTTAAAAAAAACAATATTACAGCACAAATCAGTTGAGCAAGAGACAGGCACTATATCTGACAGCTGCACTGTTGGTGTATCCTGTCACACTGTCAACATTTGTCTCAGAGCAGGGCATCGCACACTGCCAAAGTAGCTATCAAGATGATGAGAGAAGGAGAGAGAGACAGCGATTGTGACATGACGGGAAGAAGCAGTGACGAGAGGTGAGTGAGAGAGACAGACAGACAGACAGACAGACAGACAGACAGACAGACAGACAGACAGACAGACAGACAGACAGACAGACAGACAGACAGACAGACAGACAGACAGACAGACAGACAGACAGACAGACAGACAGACGGACGGCCGACCGACCGACAGACAGACAAGAGTACAGACAGACAGACAGACAGACAGAAGGACATTGCCACACAGCTGAAAGCAACAGAGAAACACAGATGGAAGTTGAGAAAGACTTTCTCTCTCTTTCCCTTTTTATGCAAGAGCCCCTGTGAGAGATGTGAAAAGAGAAGTCTCGCTCAGTGGCTGTAGCTCTTGACCTTGGCTATACCCACAGAAACCAGGAGTGTGCTGATGAATCGCAAAAGGACTATCTCCATTAGGGCCATCAGAATTAATTTCAAGATACCAATTTAATTTGTATTTGAAATATAAAACATGAATTTGAATACCAAACTCCCATTCAAGTGTATAAATAAAACTGTGTTTTATTTAATTCAGGATTTTGGAAAGATTTTGCCTGAAATTCACGCCAATAAATGGTACAGTACAAAGTATAGCGCAACACCTACAGTAATGATTTCCTATTGGTACCACAAATATAACAGACAATGCACATGTATGTTAACCTTAGTATTTAGGCCTGCCTGCCTGGTAATATCTTCGTTAATATTTTAATTTCATTTGAATTTGCCAAATTTCAACCTATTCATAATAAAATAATATTCTTAGACAGCCCTATTCTCCATGTTAATAAACTGAGGCTCGCTCTCTCTCTCTCTCTCTCTCTCTCTCTCTCTCTCTCTCTCTCTCTCTCTCTCTCTCTCTCTCTCTCTCTCTCTCTCTCTCTCTCTCTCTCTCTCTCTCTCTCTCTCTCGCTCTCTTTCCAGTGCATTGGAAAGCATCTTATCAACAATTGACTGAAACAGGACACTAGTTATCCTGCCTAACAAACTGCTTTAAAGGGATAGTTCTGATTTTTGAATTTGCCAAATTTCAGCCTATTCATATTCAAATAATATTCTTAGGGACAACAGACATGTTAATAAAACGTTCTCTCTCTCTCTCTCCCTATCTCTCTCTCTATCTCAGCACAATCCATGCTGTTCCTCATACTATCTCTGGATAGTTAGCCACAAAGTAATGCAAAGTCAATGCATTCCACAGTGCCCACAAAAATGATTTCAGTGAGCCTCAGTCAGCTTGTACAGACAGGCTTGATCACATGCATTGGTTTGTGGCTAACTAGCCAGAGCTAATATGAGGAACAGCATGTGTTGTGAAGGGCCAGATTAAACCGAATATATATATTTATTTATATATATATATTTAATTGTATTTGTATATTCTCTAATATTCCCTGATATCCCTTGTATATTCCTTGTACAATATGCATTGAATATCCATTCTAGCCTACTGAACATCCCATAATAGTCTCCATTCTACTATTGGTCGAGACCTTGGTGCCAGGCTGCCATACCCCTCAGACCCAGTTCAAACATACCGCTCCACATGTACGAACAAGTCCTAGTTCCGCGTAGGAATCTGGCTACCGCACCACTAATGGGACTATTTGTTCATAGTGCGTATATATACTGCGCTACTAAAGTAGGACTTTCTTTTCAGTCCAGTTTCTTACCCTCCAATAGAGTCACAGACGTAAAGCCTCCCCGCGACGCCACGTGTGGGAGTAAGGCCAAGTTCGCCTACCATCGGTATTGAGACATCGTGTATATTAATATTTGAATAGTCATATTTGGCACTATATCGTCGAGTTGGACGTAGTCTATTAAGCTAATAATAGTCTGTTAATATATAGTGCTTCGTGCGGTGAGAATACTACCGTAGTCAGTACCCCATCGTTTCGGGCAGAGAACTGGCTGCTTACCCAGGGTGGTTGACCCCACGTGAAGCTGCACCCGAGGAGCCCCAGAGCCGACGAGCGAGTGGACCTGTATACCGGATTATTCTACCGACGACAGCCCGCCTTCCCAGGCACGGATTATGCTTTGTATACATTGATTATTCCATGGATAAAGACCCCCGACACTGCCGTGTGTTGGAACACCCCCCCTGGAGAGGACGCAAGGTGAGGAGACGCTCTGCAAGACGAGGTCGCTTCACGTCTCTCCTCCGTGGACCGGATGACGCCGGCCCACAAAGAGTCCACCTGCTTTCATCTGTGGTCCAAGGATCGCCGGCGCATTGAACGGCACTACAGTGGGTTCACCTGGGATACCCTTGGCCGGATGAGGCAGCCGGATTCTACCCCCCCCCCCTTCCTACTCCTGTCGGCTTACAAGCGACCGGATTAACCCCCTCTAGTGTATCCAGTATATAATCATTAAAGTATCATTGCTGTTATTCCTTAAACTATTCCAGGTCGTATATGTACCACCTGCGCCTTCAGAGATTGGACATTCTCTATTGATATACCGACGAATACTCTTGCCATAAAAGTGCATACTATTCCCATTCATAAATGTGATTGATTTGATTAAGTGCTTGCTCTACACACCATCGCTGTGTAGAAATAAAGACCTATTTCTAATTCGTACATTTGTGTTGGATCCGTTTCATCTACGTGACAGTGTTCATCATAATATATTTATGCCGTGTACTGGGTGGCCGAATATTAAGTACAAAGGTAGTGGTAGTAAGTATCATATCTAGTAATACAGTCAGGGAATTGTACCCCTCAGTTACAATTGGTCCTTCGAGCCGGAGGGTAATTAGTGTAATATTAATATAGTGTTATTAATATTGAAATGGCCTATGATGAACACTCCACGAAACGATCCTCCTAACCAACGCCCGCAGCGCGAACGACGGCTCCCTCAGTACTTAGAGGCCTACGCTGTCAGTCAACAACCTAGTCTTCTACTAACAGTAAACGCGGTAAAACTAGAAAGTAAAAGTATGTCTAACCCCAACGCCCAGACTACCCCGACCATAGAGGCCCCTACGGGCTCTAATGTAACTGACCAAGTTCACGGTGGGGACCAGTGGGAACCAGACATGACTTCACACCCCGCCAGTACTGAAGAAGTAGTCCCCGATGAGTCCCGGGAGGAATACAACGCTACCGAGAGAGAACTCGGCACGGAAGAAGACGGGGAGAGCACCGTGGAGATAGAGCTCCAAGGCTCCGCAAGGAGTACCCCGAGGGAAGGCTCCCCTATACAACCGCCTTCTCCCAGCGAGGCAGAGAGGACCCTACAGCAGGCCTTCCTCATCAGCCTGAACGCCGCTGCTGAACGCGACCGACTGCAGATCCAGCAGCGAAGCGAACACGAGCAGATACGTCTAGAAATAAGACGCATTCAGATGGAAGAGAATGTGGCCCGAGAACGAGCCGGTGCTCAACGGGACGCAGCGCGCGACAGACAGCAGTCGCAACTAATAGAACAGCTGATCAGACGGACAACACCCTCTCCCTCCGCCAGAGGCTCCAGGAACTCGTCTAGACACACCTCCAGGGCGGCATCCCCTAGCCGAGTAAACAACCCTGAACTTGACCAACAGACGAGGTCTATACCCCCCACAGACCACCTCCCCCCACCGGTCCAAGCGAGACCTAGCAACCGGGAAGGAGCAGCATATCCTGTGGAGAGGCTAAACCAGATACTACAAGCACTGGATGACCTAACTGAAGACGAAGAGGAAGAGGAGGAGAACCACGCCCGAAGACAGCACAGTACTCTACCGGACCAGGAGGTCCGGTACAGCCCAGGCTATACTCCCGCGGAGCTGCGCTACAGACCCCCGACTCTATACACGGGTGAGCACGACGCACGACCCGCACCGAGGAACAGCACCTGGACAAGCGGGCCATGGTACACTGCCGGTACCAGCCCATACCAAGGATCGGGAGGAGACTCGCCTAGGAGGCCTCTCCCCCAACGCTCGCCGATGTATCCACAGTCAGCGTCATACATTGGCACGCCTATGGTACCCGACTTCACCCAAGAGAACCGGGCCCAGTATACAGAACTCCGCATGTGTCTGGAGACCATGTTGGTGGATGTATTGGATGAACGCCACAAATACGCCATCCTACTGAAGCACTTAAAGGTGCCCCGCGCACATAATATAGCGCTCGCCTACGCGACTTCCACCACCCCATACACAGCAGCGCTGGTAGCATTGGACCAGAGGTATGGGCGCATATGGGATTACGTGATCCAGGAGATCCGACACATCGACCGCTTACCCCCAGCAATAGACAATCGAGCACTGGACGACCTGTCCATCAGAGTGCAGTCCCTGGTAGGGATGTTGGGAGCGCAAAGAGAGAAGGGGAGGCATGAACTTTACGCCAACTCAAATGTGGAAAGGATTCTGGAGAAGCTGCCGCCCGCTCGTCAGGAGCGCTTTAGGCGGCAGAGGGACCACAGAGACCCGAATGGCCCCGAACCGAACCTCCTCGATCTAGCAGACTTCCTGGCGAGAGAAGTCAGCAGCCTACGGCTAGATACATTCGGACGGAGCACCCCTGGCTCCAGAGAAGGAACCAGACGACTAAATGATGGAAGAAGATCGGTGACTGTGATGCACCAATCGGAGTCAGTACCGAGCAGCAGGAGCCACAGTACCCCCTCCAGAACGGAGAAGTGGAAGATAGTGTGCCCCTACTGTGAGAAAGAACACTGGCTAGCGCAATGTGACTCCTTCCCCAAGCTGAACGCGGAGGAAGCAAGTCAATGGATAAAATCCAACAAGCGCTGTTTTCGCTGTGCGCGCTCACACATGGCAGCCGAATGCCGCTTAAAGAAAAGGTGCACCAAGTGCGATGGAGCCCATCTGGACATACTTCACGACAGTAACAGACGGCGCCCTTCACCCGCACCATCCAGCCGCAAAGCGAGCGTCATGTACATCGATCCCGCCAGCAGCAGTGGAGCCCGAGTACTCCTAAAAGTAGTGCGTGTGACACTAAGCTACCAGAATAAAGTCCTGGACACTTACGCCGTCCTCGATGACGGGTCAGAGAAGACCCTGCTGCTCGCCTCCGCTGCGGCCCAGCTAGGGCTGCGGGGAAGCGAAACCCAAATGACAATTCGGACAATAAGACGAGATTTGAAGACGATAAAGGGCGAGAATGTCTCATTCTCTATCGCAGCAAGCGGCCAGCCTGAGCGACGGTACCAGATTACAGACGCTTTCACCAGCCAAGAAATAGGACTGTCGCGGTACACATACCCCGTCGCCAAGCTGATGGAGAAATATGTACATCTGCGCAAGTTACCGATCCCGCTCATAGACAATGCTATGCTGACCCTGTTGATAGGCTCCGACCATGCAGACCTCATTGTCCCGATAGACCGGGTTCATACCGGACCCCGAGGCTGTCCTGCAGCAGTCGAGACCCGTTTGGGATGGACTCTCCAAGGCCCGCTCGCCAAATCTCTCAACCGAAGTACAGCCACTAGATGTCTCCACTCCCGAGTCACAGAGGGAGAAACCGCACTCCTGCAACACGTAGAGCGGCTATGGACCTTGGAACAAATGCCCTTTAAGAACGGAAAGAAAGACATTCGCTCTAAAGATGACATTTACGCCATTCACCTCCTCGAGACAGGGACCAAGAGAGTCCCGGTCAACGGCGTGTTGAGATACGCCACGCCACTCCTGCGGCGAGAAGGAATGCCTACTTTCCACGCCAAGACAGACGCCACAGAACGGTACCTGCTGAACACGGAGCGGCGCTTAGCCAAGAACCCCGCCCAAGAGAGTGTATACCGCGCTGAGATTGAGAAGCTCATCACAGCGGGACACGTCACAAAGATGGACATTAAAGAGGCTGACCAGACCACTGAATCGTGGTACGTGCCTCACCACAAGGTCCATCACAACGGTAAAGACCGCATAGTATTTAACTGCAGCTACCAGATCGGATCCCAAAATCTGAATAAAGAGTTACTGCCCGGTCCCACACTCGGCCCCTCCCTACTCGGCGTTCTACTCCGCTTCCGCCAGGAAAAGGTGGCCATCAGCGGGGACATTAAAGGAATGTTCCTGCAGGTGAGATTAGTAGAGGCGGACAAGCCCCTGTTACGGTTCCTATGGAGAGAGAAGCCAGGAGATGAGCACCCAGCCATCTACCAATGGGAAGTCCTCCCCTTCGGAACGACGTGCAGCCCCTGCTGTGCTACATTTGCACTACAGAAACATGTAGCAGAGGACCCAGCAGCGGACGAAGAGGTCCGACACAGCGTAAAGAACAGCTTCTACGTAGACAACTGTCTACAAAGCCTTTCAACCCAAGAAGAAGCCGAGGCTCTCCTGATTAAACTCCGCGCCTCATTGATCAAAGGCGGCTTTGATCTCAGGCAGTGGGCCAGCAGCGATCCGCAAATACTGCGCAGCCTCTCCTCCGAGGACAAGGCAGCCAGCAGCGAGACCTGGATGGCTACAATCCCGGGAGAAGCCCAGGAGATGACCCTGGGATTGGTGTGGCGATTCAAAACAGATTCGCTTCACTACAGACACAAGCCCCTGACTACGGAGCAGGGAAGGCCGGCGGCGGCGCCGACCACCAGACGGAGTGTGTACACAACACTCGCCCGACAATATGACCCGCTAGGATGTATTCTACCGTACACCACCAGGGCAAAAATGATTGTACGAGCATTGTGGGACAAGGACCAGGGCTGGGACGACCCCATTCCCGCACACCTTGCATCCACCTGGAGAGAGTGGGAGATGGAGCTCCACTCACTCCCAGGCGTTAATATGCGCCGAAGCTACTTCCCACCCACGGTGAGGCCAGAGACATGTAAAATGGACTTACACGTCTTCAGTGACGCCTCAGAGGTCGCATACGGATCAGTAGCCTACTTGCGGGCCCAAGACCAGGGGGGAGAGATCTACACAGCATTTGTCCTCGCCCGCTCGAGAATAGCCCCACGCAAGCAACAATCTATCCCACGTCTAGAGCTCTGCGCAGCCCTAGCCGGAGCGCACCTAGCCACGCTCATCCAACGTGAGCTCACCATACCGGTGTCTAGAACAATCCTGTGGTCAGATTCCACGACGGTACTCGCCTGGATCAAATCGGACTCATGCAAGTACAAAGTCTTCGTGGGAGTCAGAGTCACCGAGATTCAAGACTTAACCGAAGAGTTAACCGGAGAAACAGAGTGGCGCTACGTTGATACAAAACAGAACCCAGCTGACGTCATCACCCGGGGGATGCCCCTGGATGACCTCACCCGTCGCAATGTCTACAGTGACGGCCCCGCATTCCTAAGACTCCCGGAAGGACAGTGGCCCATGCCTATCCCGAGGGAAGCAAGTCCAGAGGAGGTGGAAAATAAGAAGTCTGTGTTCTGTGGATTGAGCACCGTAGCCTCCACCGACCCTAACATAGACGATTGCACGTCCATAGAGAGTGCACAACAAAGAACATTCCTGCGGTACCACCCGGAGTGGAAGCCCCTCGGATATGTCTCCAGTGATGTGGCGGATATCGACCCAGTTACCCCCAACACACTCCTGATGGGGCGGCTAGATCCTGCATTACCCCAGACAATGTACCGGCCTGAAGAAGCGAACGGCCGACGAATGTGGAGGTACAGCCAAGTATTAGCCGACAAGTTTTGGAACAGTTTCCTACTGCACTACCTACCGTCTCTACAGACCCGCCAGAAGTGGGTAAAGGAGAGAGACAATTTGACAGAAGGAACAGTCGTCATGATTATTGATCAATCACTGCCCAGAGCTATGTGGCCGGCCGGCCGCGTAAGCAAAGTGATCACCGGTGCCAACGGCAAGGTCCGAGCAGCTGAAGTGCTCGTCCAGGGTCGCACTTACACCCGTCCCGTGGCGAGGCTCATAGAACTGCCTCGACTCCCAGACACAATCGATGATGACCATGACCCTACAACCCTATGACTTTGTGAAGTTGACTGACCCCTACAGCAAACCCTTATGTGTAAATAGACAACGCGATTAATCTGTCTCTGTTTAACTGATTAAGTCTGGGACCAATCAGGGGGTGGCTGTTGTGAAGGGCCAGATTAAACCGAATATATATATTTATTTATATATATATATTTAATTGTATTTGTATATTCTCTAATATTCCCTGATATCCCTTGTATATTCCTTGTACAATATGCATTGAATATCCATTCTAGCCTACTGAACATCCCATAATAGTCTCCATTCTACTATTGGTCGAGACCTTGGTGCCAGGCTGCCATACCCCTCAGACCCAGTTCAAACGTACCGCTCCACATGTACGAACAAGTCCTAGTTCCGCGTAGGAATCTGGCTACCGCACCACTAATGGGACTATTTGTTCATAGTGCGTATATATACTGCGCTACTAAAGTAGGACTTTCTTTTCAGTCCAGTTTCTTACCCTCCAATAGAGTCACAGACGTAAAGCCTCCCCGCGACGCCACGTGTGGGAGTAAGGCCAAGTTCGCCTACCATCGGTATTGAGACATCGTGTATATTAATATTTGAATAGTCATATTTGGCACTATATCGTCAAGTTGGACGTAGTCTATTAAGCTAATAATAGTCTGTTAATATATAGTGCTTCGTGCGGTGAGAATACTACCGTAGTCAGTACCCCATCGTTTCGGGCAGAGAAACCAGGGTGGTTGACCCCACGTGAAGCTGCACCCGAGGAGCCCCAGAGCCGACGAGCGAGTGGACCTGTATACCGGATTATTCTACCGACGACAGCCCGCCTTCCCAGGCACGGATTATGCTTTGTATACATTGATTATTCCATGGATAAAGACCCCCGACACTGCCGTGTGTTGGAACACCCCCCCTGGAGAGGACGCAAGGTGAGGAGACGCTCTGCAAGACGAGGTCGCTTCACGTCTCTCCTCCGTGGACCGGATGACGCCGGCCCACAAAGAGTCCACCTGCTTTCATCTGTGGTCCAAGGATCGCCGGCGCATTGAACGGCACTACAGTGGGTTCACCTGGGATACCCTTGGCCGGATGAGGCAGCCGGATTCTACCCCCCCCCCCTTCCTACTCCTGTCGGCTTACAAGCGACCGGATTAACCCCCTCTAGTGTATCCAGTATATAATCATTAAAGTATCATTGCTGTTATTCCTTAAACTATTCCAGGTCGTATATGTACCACCTGCGCCTTCAGAGATTGGACATTCTCTATTGATATACCGACGAATACTCTTGCCATAAAAGTGCATACTATTCCCATTCATAAATGTGATTGATTTGATTAAGTGCTTGCTCTACACACCATCGCTGTGTAGAAATAAAGACCTATTTCTAATTCGTACATTTGTGTTGGATCCGTTTCATCTACGTGACAGTGTTCATCATAATATATTTATGCCGTGTACTGGGTGGCCGAATATTAAGTACAAAGGTAGTGGTAGTAAGTATCATATCTAGTAATACAGTCAGGGAATTGTACCCCTCAGTTACAATTGGTCCTTCGAGCCGAAGGGTAATTAGTGTAATATTAATATAGTGTTATTAATATTGAAATGGCCTATGATGAACACTCCACGAAACGATCCTCCTAACCAACGCCCGCAGCGCGAACGACGGCTCCCTCAGTACTTAGAGGCCTACGCTGTCAGTCAACAACCTAGTCTTCTACTAACAGTAAACGCGGTAAAACTAGAAAGTAAAAGTATGTCTAACCCCAACATCATCATTAGTAAAAAGAAATAGGGTTACAAAATTCTCACCTATCCCTTTGATGTGACAGGCATGAGTATATATTCTCTTCTGTGTTCTAAATCTTCAATGCATTCATTATATTTTGCAGCTTCAGTTAAATAAATCAATGGTCCATGATTATTATATTATTTTTCATTTCATTATATTCCATTCATCCTCGATTGTAAGATAATTTCTGACAAGATAATATAAATTCAGAGTAATGTATTTTACAATAATTCATAATTCAACAAGTTCAGTTCAACTAAGATCTCTTCAGTACCTGTCCTTCTATTCTATTCTATGCTATTCTATTCTATTTACTTAACCTCATGAATGTTGACATCATACTGTCAGATATTTTCTGAATATGTTCAACCTAAATCAGCTCAATTAATTCACCGCCGGTCCTATTTGGTTACTAAAGTTAATACAACAAGATGTATAGGAATGAGCATAGTAAATACAATATAGACCATTATGGAATTCTGGACAAAATCATGTCTAACAACAAATATCTTCTTATCAAATTCTTATTAAATGGGGGTCCCTGAACTATTATGTGTTAATATGGGGGTCCTTGACATGGAAACGTTATTGTAGGGACGTCCTGATACCACTTTCTTTCAGACCAAGTAAGTACTTACATTTGAGTACTACTTGCTGATACAGAGTACTGATATGAGTATAATACCATTACAGTTCTAACAATGACTTTAAAAAAAAATTATTTGATCAGATGTTCCTCACTTTCTGACTGTAACAAATTAAATATACAATACAATGCTGTTGCTGGCATTTTAAGTTAAAATAATATAAATAATATAAAATAATATAAATACAATAAAACATTGTACATGAGCACAGTTTCGGACCAGTTACCGAGACATCCCTAGAAATTTGATAATGTATCAACGAATAATAATCATTACAAAATAAATATTGTTGAGTTCCTCATGTCTTAGTAAAGATAATATACTTGGGACATCAGTTTTTCTTGATAAAAAAAAGAAAGCAAAAGCAAAAAGAAAGGTAAAGATTTCTTCATCCATAGCATCTCGCCACTAACGCAGGAGATGCTGGGTTCGAGCCCAGCTCTCGGCGTTGCTTCCGGCTTGGCTGGTCGTTCATACAATTGGCAGTATTAGGGGGTGGGAAAGCCGGTGGGTGGGGATCGGACGTTGTGGACAGCGACTCCTACAGGTCGGTTGGTGCGCCTGTACAGCAGAATCAGGAAGCAATGGGGGCAGCGTGAGCCTCCCACGTAGGGGTGGACGGTATGGTCTAAAATTTATATCACGGTATAATTTGAAGCATAGACGGTAACGGTATATATCACGGTATCATCGTTTTTGATAAAAAAAAAATTATTTTATATAATTTTTTTTTTTTTATAAAATATATATATTATATAATTAGACTTGTACTGGTATTATCTGCGAGACATCGCCACCACGCAACAAGCTCCACTGTCTGTGTGTACTCTAGTAGCCTCCAGCTACGGCCAGAATTCTCCGGAGCTGCACCTGGACCTATACTCGAGTAGCCTCGAGCAGAGCTACGGCCAGGATTCTCCGGCGCTGCACCTGGACCCTATTGTATTGGTATTATAACGTTAGCAAGCCCTCAGCTCGAATACGCATCGAATCAGTGTTATAAGACATTGATATCATGAGCTATCTGTAGCTACTGCATATATAACGTTAATACAACGCCTCAGTGAATTATTTAGTTCAATGGGACATTTCGTTTTGAACGGTGAACTAACTTGTGTTAACGTGAGCTAACAGGTAGCATACACGTCTCTAGTACTAGACTTTGTGGAGCGTTTGTTGATGTCAGGAGCTATCGGTAGCTGGCCGACTAGATACCGTTCGGTTAGACAATGCCCCATCATGTATTAAACTAAAAGTGAATAATTGACTGGGTCATTTTGTAACGGTAGCTAAGCTAACGTTAGCTCAGGGAGACGCCGACAGCTCCCGTGTCCCGTCCCACTAGACTACTAGACCCGTGTTTACATGCGTGCGGTAGGGGCTGGCACGCCCACTGCGCGAAGCCTCCTAAATAAATTTTTCCAGTTCGCACATATCTATTATCTATGACTAATTCTATCTATTTTTAGGGGCAAATGCCAGTGAAATAGTCGCGCTGTGGTTACATGACGTCATTGCTATTTTAGAGCTGCACTACCGGTTACACGGTATACTCAAAATCCATACCGTAGAGCAAATTCATACCGTTTATACCGTATACCGTTTATACCGTCCACCCCTACTCCCACGCGTTACTCCTCGCCGCTGAGAGAATGCGCTGTGCAGGTGAAAAGATGCGACAGCTGCCTCCTCGTGTACCGGAGGGGACATGTGATGCAAGGCTTGGTCCACATTGCAGCCGACCAGTGGGAGGCATGGCCTAACAGCGTTCGAGACAGGGGAGGGTAGAATTGGATAACACGAAAATTGGGATGGGAGAAAAATTTAAAATGGGGATAAAAAGTAGATAAAAAAATATATATATTTCTTCATCCTCATCACCACCACCATCATCATAACCGCCATCACCATCATTACCATCATTATCATCATCATCATCATCATCATCATCATCATCATCACCATCATCCTCATCACCACCACCATCATCATAACCGCCATCATCATCATTACCATCATTATCATCACAATCATCATCATCATCATCACCACCTTCACCATCATCACCACCACAATCATCATCATCATCATCATCATCATCATCATCATCATCATCACCACCACAATCATCATCATCATCATCATCATCATCATCATCATCACCATCATAACCACCATCATTATCACCATCATCATCATCAATCGCACCACACTATGAGAGCCAGCTGCAGTAATTGTGAAAACAACTGGCTGTGCCCGGGGTGTAGCAGCAGGATTGCTTCCTTCTGTAGTTCTCCACATCCTGTGCTCTCTCAGTGTCAAATGAGGACAGTCCTGGGGCCTGAGGGGTAAAGTGGCCAGTATGTAAATAGAGGCCGCTGGTTCAATCCCCCCCTGGACTAGTGTATCAGGTCAGAGAAAGTAATGAGCGTTCCTCTCTCTTTCTTAGTAGTACCATCCGTCTGGCCTAACACACTTACTGTACTTCTCCAGTGATCAGTGCCTAGGCTGCGGTTAGTGTGTGTGTGTGTGTGTGTGTGTGTGTGTGTGTGTGTGTGTGTGTGTGTGTGTGTGTGTGTGTGTGTGTGTGTGTGTGTGTGTGTGTGTGTGTGTGTGTGTGTGTGTGTGTGTGTGTGTGTGTGTGTGTGTGTGTGTGTGTGTGTGTGCGTGCGTGCGTGCATGTGTGTGTGACGGGATAGATAGATAGATAGATAGATAGATAGATAGATAGATAGATAGATAGATAGATAGATAGATAGATAGATAGATAGATAGATAGATAGATAGATAGATAGATAGATAGATAGATAGATAGATAGATAGATAGATAGATAGATAGATAGATAGATAGATAGATAGATAGATAGATAGATAGATAGATAGATAGATAGATAGATGTAAACTGCATTTAGACAACAAGGAAACCCTCCATGATCAGAGAGTTCTCAGGGCTGCTGGGCTTTTGCTTTTCCTCACATGCACTCTGCCTTGACTCATACGGTTCCTGTAGCTCCCACTGGGATCTCCCTGGTTAAATCTGTTCGTCTAGACAAGGGCCTGTGTGGGACAACTCTGACTCCTTGCTTTACAGTGCATTGTAAGAAAACATTTCCAAATCATGAAAGCAGCTGTAGGCCTAGTTACAATATACAATACACAGTCCCCCACCCCTCCCCCCTGACATACAACATAGAAAATAGGCCCTGTTTTATCACACATAAATCACTTCCCCCTGTGTCTCGTTCTGTTTACTTCAGCATTTGAAGATCCCACACGTGCAATGTGCATCTGGCCAGAACATAGTTTGCTTCGTTTTGTACTTGGGATACTGTGATGTAGTGCTGCTTCTACACAGCAGCTGTCAAGAGGAGTCTGGGACCGCTGACCAGAAACAGCCATTACAAAGAAATAATATGTCATGGTAGTTTTGTGGTCATTTCAGTATAAATCCAATTCAAACCATGATACCGATGGCATAATTTTTTGGTTATGGCAATGACCAAATAAAATTACAATGGAAATACCATGATACTTTATTTTCTTTTGGAAGTAGGTCTACCATGGTACCTTTTTGGAAGTAGGTCTACCAAGGTAACTTGTTGGAAGTAACATTAGGTTTACCATGGTACTTTTTTGGAAGCAGGCCTACCCTAGTACCTCTATGGAAGTAGGTCTACCATGGTAACTTTTTGGAAGTAAGCCTACCATGGATGGTACCTCTTTGGAAGTAGGCCTACCGTGGTAAATATTTTGGAAATAGGCCTACCATGGTACCTTTTTTGGAAGTAGGTCTACCATGGTACCTTTTTGGAAGTAGGTCTACCATGGTACCTTTTTGGAAGTAGACCTGATACTTTATTTTTTGGAAAGGGAGACCATAACTGCCTGTTCACAAACAAGCCATTCTAGAACACAAACAAAGTATTTGGTGTTTTGGGAATTCCATCAAACTCGTCTCTGGGCACAGCTGCTCCTTGTTCACATTCGAGTATCAGACTTATGAAATGGGTCATGTTGTCTCTCGAGAGGGTCAGGACAGGAATAGCTCAAATGTCTTTATTAGGATAACCCCCTCGAGACGTACCATCTAATTTTTGAGGGGGGTCCCTGACACCCGTCTCGAGATAATGGCTTAAATTCGGAGTACGGTTTTTTTTTTTTTTTTTTTTGTATTTTTTTCTGTTTTTCTCCCCGTCCCAATTTTAGTCGTTGTGCCAATTCCCCCCCTCCCCTACCTGGTTGTTGTTCGCATGTTCTCCTACGAGTCGGTACAAGGGCGTCCCGAGTCGATCGCACGCTTCCTCCGATACATGCGGCGACAGCCAGTGACGTCTTTTTCACTTGGCAGCGAGGACTCTCATTTGGTGAAGTGTAACGCGTGGGAGGGCACGCTATCTCCACCAAGTCCTGCCCCCGCTGAGCAAGCGCCGAGACCTGACCTGTAGGCGTCGCTGTCCACAACGCCAGATTCCCACCCGCCAGCTTCCCACCCCCTAACACTGCCAATTGTATTAGTATGAACGACCAGCCAAGCTGGTAGCAACGCCGAGAGCTGGGCTCGAACCCAGCATCTCCTGCGTTGGTGACGAGCGCAATATCCGCTACGCCACCTGACCGCCCCTGAGTGCGAAATTTTGTATGCCATGTGCTGAGGTGAGCACTGACTCTGAATGGTTTTAAAGGAATTCTGATATTACTAACTTTACGGGAGACAAGCATTCATCCAGTTGTGTAATAATAACTGAGTGTACTGTACACTGTGACCCCATCAGTCTGTGTCAGCAGTAATCAGGATGATTGCTGGGTAGGGTATACACTTTTTCCCCCTCTGTATAATGGCGGCCCCATGTGTGGTGGGACCCAACCATACATCTTTTCACACACTTTCGGACCGGAGGAACTTTTTCATAGTTCTAATAACTATAGGAGGAACAACACCCTTTTTTGTGTCTGCTCTGCAGGAACTGAGGAAGATCGTAGTTCTTAGAACATTGTTTTGAGGGACTTTTTTAGCTCCTACTTCAGTGTACAGTGATTAGACGCCAGCCCATGTTCATGGTCTCAGACCTAAGTGTGCTCAGCCGAGCTCTGCTCATGCCAATGCAATGCCCGGGTCACCCTGGCTGGTACTGTAGTGTAGTGTAAATACCTATGCATTAAAAAAAAAAAAATCCCAGCTAAGCTCTTAGTTAGATCAATATTGTGCCGTCAGAACAGTTTCATGTTTGTAGGTTAATTATATAAAGTTTGCTATAGAGAGGTGAAGTTCCTCCCGTTCCGCTAATGGTATAGTCGATGGCGAGAGACGAAAACATGTTTGATCCCGTTTGAGTTGTGACATGAATTACAAATAGATGTTTGTCAATTTAAACAATAATTTCAAGAAAGTTGACTCGACTCACAACATCATCAATCGCTTTCGATGCTATAACCTAACATTAGCAAGCAAAGCTAGCTTACAGTTACACTTTTAAATTGACAAACATCATATGTGTGTATAATTCATGGCACAATTCAAATGGCATAAAAAAATAAATCGTCTCTCCCGTTAATATTATTAGATAATTAGAAATAGGGTCCCATGTGGTTAGCGGAATGGGAGGGACTTCCCTAAATTGTTTATTTATTTATTTATGTTTGGTCATTTTATCACTCTCATCCTTGTTATCAATCAAGAACAACGCGATTGTATAAATTAAGCATGTTGTTGTGTTTATAGGTGAAGTAAGTATCATTGGGCAAACTGGAATGTAACCAAGCCTTGTGCGAATGCAAACATAAAAAAAACCACCCTGAATGTCGTTCTGGGGGGGGGGGGGGGGGTCGGGGGGGGTCGGGGGGGGGGGGCTCCCCAGGGGGTAGTTCCTCTACAGGGAGTCCCCAGATCTGTTTGATCTGAAAGCCCCTAATGGTAATAATTAGACTGATACAGACCTACTCATTTATGTTCGGGGGAAAGAGGCGGTTATAGGGCAGCCAGTATACTTTACTCTTGGCTGCATAGCCTTCGGCATCAGAGGTCATAGATCAACTCCCCATCTATCTCTGATCCGAATCCCTCTCATTTTACCATGTGATAAAAGGGGGCTGTGCAAATGTAGTCCACAACCCATGCCATTCATACAGAGAGGACAGTGATATTGTATATATTGGAGCCTTTTGGCCACTCTAAATCAATACCCTGCGTCATTGTAACATCATCACTATAGCCATACTGGATAGGACTCCTGTTCGATCACATAGACTGTTGATAACTAGTTGGAAACACAAATTCAGAAAACACTACATTGTGTGCCAGAGGATGTATAACTTTATTCGCTTGCTATAGGTTACTAAATTCAAAATCATTCATCATCTAGGTCAGCTGCCCAGAAGAAGGGCATCATGATATATTATGCTATAAACCTATAACCTGTCAACGGGCTATGATTAATTGTGTTATTATTACACAACTGCATGCTCTGTGTGTTAGCAGCTATCATCAGACTATGGGTGGTTGATACACCTCACATGCGCCCACGTTACACAGCATAGCAGTGTGTGTGTGTGTGTGTGTGTGTGTGTGTGTGTGTGTGTGTGTGTGTGTGTGTGTGTGTGTGTGTGTGTGTGTGTGTGTGTGTGTGTGTGTGTGTGTGTGTGTGCATGTGTGCATGTGTGCGTGTGTGTGTGTGTGTGTGTGTGCATGTGTGCGTGTGTGTGTGTGTGTGTGTGTGTGTGTGTGTGTGTGTGTGTGTGTGTGTGTGTGTATGTGTGTGTGTGTGTGTGTGTGAGAAAAAGCCAACTACTCACCCAAAATTCCAACCACAAAAAGTTTCAATACAGTCGATGCATTTGTATCCATCACGTTGGAAGAACGGAGATCCCCACACACACAGACGTGAGTCGGTACTTTCAGTGAAACCTCAGCTCCGTTTTATGGTTTGTGGCGGACCATAATTATCCCAAATAAATGAGAGCCAGTCATAGTTGCAAGTAGAGTTGATGGTCACGCAATTTGAATATGTATATGATTTACTATAGAATCCCGCAGAGAAATCGAATTGAAATGTGTCTGTATCCCCACGACTCAGTCTTAGAGCCCTCAAATCCTCTCCTCTTGAGATGCGTGCGTCCTTCACTCGCAGTCCCGTCCGCTACTCGCTGCGCGCACACAGTCCCACTGCTCTCTCTAGCATCCTTTCGCAAGGAGGGAGGAGGAGAGATGGAGGAGAGGAGGAGAGGACTGCGAGGATACATCGGGCTTCCCGAAATGTTGACAATGTAGACATTGAGCCTTACACTAGACAGAGCCATACTGTAATTATGTTGTTGTTGCCACCTGGTTCTGGGCGAGTGACCCTGAAAAGGTGTATGAGCAACAAAGGAATGTAAAATCTTCTTGATAATTGAAAGGGGGAAAAAAGAAAAAAAAACTGGGCTGGGCCGCTGGGCCCATGTCGACTTCAATCACTCGATGTCTTCGTTAACCGTCTCTTCGGCGAGGTCTATCCGAACCTTTGCCAAAGCAATACTGACCCCGTGTGGTGGTCCTTTGACATTGCAGTTGACGTGTTAAAATAACAGCCTATACTTCCAGTACACAGTAGCCTCCTGGAAGAAGGTAGATGCCAGATCCCACTGCTTGGAAGAAATGTATTTTTAGGTAGTGGGTGTCGATCCACCCTTAGTGGGTTTCATAACCCACTATATGGGAGTGGTTAATGAGGTTAGGGATAGGTTTATAAAGAACTTTTCAGGTTAAAATTATGACAACTTGCGGCTTTGCAGCTTGGCCAAAAAGTGACAACCCCCAATACAAATGCAGATGATCATGTTGTGTGATCTCTAGCATCAACCTCGGAGAATGCAGGTGTCCCGCCCTTAGCTTAATGATTAATACCTGCTGTATTATTTGATTAACCTACACTCATTTGTTGTTTGTGATTGACACAGATACTATATACCTTTTTCACAGTAGACATTTTGACATGTGACGTGTCATAGCAGGCAGCTGTAACTAATACCATTAATTGGACCCATTAATTGCCAGTGAGCCAGCATGTAGGCCTACAATATCAGGTCCCTATAACTGGTACTCACAAATGGAGCAGACTCTATATTAATTTAAGCTGCTGTTTTATCATAAATCGATCAATACTGACGTATTAATTAATGTTGTGTTTCTTTTTCAAATGTAGCCAAGAGTAAAGACCTTAACCCTATATCAAAACAGCAGTCAAAGTGTATATTTTCAGCACTACGTTTGTTTACCGATGTTTTTAAGATTTACAGAAAATAAGAATTTATCGGAAAAATGCTAAATCTATCTCTCTTTTATCGTAAAACCAGAAATGACAAAATCCAGATTTAACACTGCCATTGGAAAGAGGAGCTTTTTCCCTATCCAGAGATGTATGATTTGGCCATAATAAGGTCAAGGTCAAGTTCAAGGTCAAATATGAATTTATAATTAAAATGGATTATAATTTATTACTGTATCTACAAATCCTTCTGTTTAATCATCTTCCCTTAAATATTTTGTATACTTGATCTCAATAAGGTGCTGAATGAGCTCAGTGAGCGAGGTTGGATGCGGCACAATTATAACATGGTGTTATTCACCAGCAAGGATGCAAAAAAAATCATAATTTATATTCTCCTTTGTTTCATTACAATTTACTCAAGCCTAGTAACAGACACAATATTTCTGACACTGGGAATACATACCCCCAGGTCCCTAGATGTTCCTAGATACCAAGAACATGCTAATTGACCTTGTAGAAGTGGAGCAATCTTCCATTTACTTAGGCATGTACCTTTAGGTGAAATTTCTGAAAATAGGGCTACAGCTAACGGTTATTAGTTATAGCTGAGTTTACCCATCTATGACACTTTGAAATGACTGCTGTGAAAAGGGTCTGTTGAAGGAATTTATTGCCACTTTCTCTAAAACCTTTAAAGTCAAGTACGATTTCTACAAAAATGTATTTATTTCATTTCAATTTCATTTCAATTTCATTTCAATTTCATTTCAATTTCATTTCAATTTCATTTCAATTTCATTTTGGATTAAATTAGAAACAGTTACAATCCTATAAAGTAAATTATTCTGGAAAGTAAACCCCAAACGGCACTTCTGAAATCCTGTGAAAGTATATTGGAAGTCAAATAAAAATCCAATGATATCCTATTGGAAATATATACAGTATTATATAAATATGTATATTTTGGGGTGGATTTTCTTTCCCATTAACAGTTCATTGCTGTGATAGTAGAGATAGTAGGTAGTACCTACATTCAAAGGCCACGGTTTGACCTTGGAATAAGTTATACACAACCAGACTGGAAGGGCATGTCCCGCTGACAGCATAGGTACACACCTACTCACAGTAGTGGGTGGATATCCATCTCATTCAATCTCAATCGTGCTTTCATTCTGCACCTGTGCACAGATCTACTCTACTGTGCTAGAAACCAATGTTTCAATGACGTACAGTATTTCTGGATGTGTGAAAATACAAAGTACATGGATTTTAAATACAATACATTCATTCCCACTTGGACAGTTGTCTTTAATAAATGTGTTATTTTAATTAATTTATAATAAAAATACATTTGTATGTATTTTTGCCAGCAAGATTAAAGGGGCATGCCAAAAATTTTGGGAAATGCACTTACTTCTCCAGAGTCAGACAAGAGCCTATAGCTAGACTGCCCAGCTGTTGGCCAAAAACACCTGTCCCGGAGTGTTAAGCTATAGGCTAGTGGGCCGTATCCGCTTTCATTCAATTCAAACCTTTATTTATTCTCGAAAAGGACAATTGAGGTTACCCTCATTTTCAATGTCGTCGAGACTTAGTGACATTTCAACAAGTAAGTATAAAACAAGTACAGTGTTGCTCGAAGGCATGTGACCCCGGAACAGCCAGTCCCCCAAACACCCCACACATCAATCTCCACCACATCCCCATCCAAGACACACCCCTTGATAAAGCACGTCATGACCGAAGGAAAACACAAACAGCCCGCGTGCCGCTCACACCACCATGCACGGTGACAGGGATGCCACACCCGCGGGACGGACGCCCCATCTCCCCCGGTCCCGGCGACCTCGCCACCACGAGGAAACCAGCAAAGCCCACGCCCCCCCCCACTCCCAAACTCCACAGAGGAAGGACAGGTCACACGCCCCAGGACCTGCAGCCACGCCAAAGGAGCCACACAGCAAGGCAACGACTCCAAGCACTCAAGCAGACAGACACAAGAGCGGTCAAACGAGAAGACATGCAGCACCACGGACGATTTGAGACGACCCCCGGGACACCCCGAAACACAGCAGAAGCTACAGCGAGCCCCCCATGCAAGGAATCCCCAAAACGCCAGTGAACCGAGGGAGCCCGATGATGGCAACCAACCAAAATCCATCAAAGCACACACAAGAGACCAGCACCCAACTCCAGGAAAGGTCCGGGAAAGGTCCAGCTGAAGCCATAGGCTCCAACCAAACCACCCCCCCCCAGACCGCCCCCAGACCTCCCCCAGAGCCGAACACCAGCCTCCTGCATGCGCCCCGACGGACCCCGGCCAGTCCCCACCACAAACTCCCCCAACCCACTGACACCCAGGGACCACCGGCATGAAGAACCCACCACAACCCCCACAGCACCCCAAAGCATCCCAAAGGTCCCAGTGGCATCCCAGACCACTCACAATGCTACACCCCCCCCCCCCCCCCCCTCCAACCACCACCATGTCCATCTGGCCAAACAACAGGAATCATCACCCCCTCCCCTTGTATACAGAATCCACGGTACAGTAGATAATTGTGTCATCCGCATATAATGGGCATGACAGCCCTTCAAGGACAAAATGTAATCATTCATATGAATAGTAAATAGTAAAAAGGCCTATATCGATCCTTCTGGAACACCTTTTGTAATGGGTAATAATTCTGACTGGGTTTTGCCCACTTTCACACATTGGTTCCTGCCTGATAAATAGCTCCGGAACCAACTGCAAACAATCTCATCAAAACCAATACAGTACAGTCTATTCAACAGAAGAGAAATGATCAACCAATTTGTGCTAAGCTAGACCAGCTTGCAGACGGATAGCTTTCTACTGAATGCACAGAGAGGAAATTGGTATCTATCTTCTTGTCTGACTTTAACCCTTCCAGAGTGAGCACTCCATATCTATACACAATACAGCCAAAGTGTCCTCTACAGACCTCCAACTCAAAATTCATTTTATGATTTACTAGAAGAGAGCTCAGTGGATGTTTGTAAATCTGAGGTGATCTTGATTGGAGATTTTAATACCAACACTCCACTCCTAAAAAAGATGCACCAATCTTTAAATCATTCAGAAATGACTGCAACCTACATGACTTAAATCAGCGGATCACTCAAGTCACAAGAGTCTGCTCTTCCACACAAACCATCATTGATCTAATTCTGACATCAGACCAGACCAAGATCTCTAGAAGTGGGGTGATAGAGTGCAGTCTAAGTGACCATCACATCATTTTCTGTACTCGTAAAATTCACAGACCTGTAATAAATAGTCACAACACAATCAGATTCAGATCTCTGAAAAACTACACCAGCGAAGCCTTAAAAACAGCTCTGGACAAAGTAGATTGGTCCAATGTACTAAATTGCACATCGACAGAAAAAGCTTGGTCATGCGTTAAAACCACCTTCCTTTCAGTTATAGACACGCTTGCACCCTCAAAGGTGACCAGGGTCAAAGCTAGAACAGAGCCCTGGGTCACTGCCGAGATTCTAAAAGCCATCAGAGTGAGAAATGAGAGCTTCTCTAAATACAGAAAAACAAAAAATGAACAGCTCTTTGAGACCTGTAAAACACTAAGAAATGGAGTAACCAATATGATCAAAAAAGCACAACTGAACTATTTTAACGAAAAAATTGAGGAAAATAAAAAGAATCCTCAAAAACGGTGGAAGTCTTTAAAAACACTGGGTCACAATAATAGACTCAAGACTAAAACCACAAATCTCAACCTGAAAATAGATAACACGATCATCTCTGACAAATTGAGTGTGGCAAATTGTTTAAACACCTTCTTCACAACTGTTGCTACCACGTTGGTGAACAAACTGCCGATCCACTCTGGCCGATATGGCATACAGCACATCCAGGCTGCTGGGTGTACGTGAAAATGATTTAAAATGGACTGAAGTAACTACTGAAGAGGTTATGAAAAAGCTCAGTATGCTGCAGCCAACAAAAGCCACAGGCCATGACAATATTCCCACCAGATTTCTCAGAGACTCTGCTTCTATCATAGCTCCCATTGTAGCCCATATCACCAACCTCTCCATCAACCAGGGTCACATCCCGCAAGAACTCAAGCTTGCTAGGGTAACCCCTCTATTTAATTAAAAGGAAGCAAACTGGATCCAGGTAACTACCGCCCCGTTTCTATCCTTTGTTCCATATCAAAGGTACTGTAATTGAGAGGCTGGTATATGAGCAGATAGACAACATACCTGACTGAACATATCCTGCTGTACCAGTTCCAATCAGGTTTCAGATAATCACACTCCACTGACACCTGTTTACTCTACCTGACCGATTATATAAAACGTGAGATGGACAAGGGGAACTACTGCAGGATGGTCATGTTGGACCTGCAAAAGGCGTTTGACACGGTCAACCACTCCATCCTATATACTAGAAAAATTGAGAGCGATAGGCTTTGATAGCAAGTCAGCCAAATGGGTCAAGTCCTACCTGGAGGGAAGAGAACAGGTGGTAGACATCAATAGCACCTTGTCCTCGTCCCTTCCAGTGACATGTGGGGTCCCCCAGGGAAGCATTTTGGGGCCTCATCTGTTCAATGATATGAAATCGGCATGCGATTGCAACCTGTTCCTGTTTGCTGACGACTCGGCACTCCTGGTCTCTGACAGGGATAAGTCTAAAGTGGAAAGTGTCCAGAGCAGTGAAATGAAAAAGATCTGCTCTTGGCTCAGTGACAATAAATTGTCTCTACATCTGGGAAAAACAGAGGCCATACTCTTTGGGTCAAACGCCAACCTAAAGAAATCCCAGGGTTTTAAAATTAGAGTAGGTGAAAACATTATTGAGGATAAAGAGGAGGTCACCTACCTGGGCTTTATTTTAAATAACAAATTTCTAACGAAAAAATGGCACAAAAAGTGATTACTAAGGTCAATAAAAAAACCAAATTTTTATTTAGAATTTCCTTGTTCATAAATAGGAACGCTCTGAGGACCCTATGGAGCCCTCATCCAATGTCACTTTGACTATGCTTGCACTTCATGGTACAGCAACATACTTTATTTAACCAGGTTAGTCTCATTGAAGTTAGAAACCTCTTTTACAAGAGAGACCTGGCCAAGAAGACAGCAATTAAGACAATTACAAATCACAATTTCATAAAATGCACAGTATAACATTTAAAGAAAAGAAAAAAAGAAAAGGGGGACCACATCAGAGTTGTACATTGAAGGCAGGCAAGATTAATTTAGTGTGACCTGTTACATAACTTACAGACTAGTTCATCTTCCTCCATGATTTTTATCCTATAGCTTTAAAACATGGTAGTGAGATAAGCTCCTCCAGGTCCATGTTTTTTTAAGCTCATTCTAGGCCTTAGGGGCAGAAGATTGGAAGGCTTTTTCTCCGTACAGAGTCAAAGAGGAGGGTTTGGTCAGCAGTACCCATTGTCTTGTGAGCGTAACTGGTAAGTGCTGTTTTCCTGCAGAGTGATGAAAGAACACAGGTAAGATGGGAGCTGTCTCAGTATGGCCTTATATATGAAAAGGTACCAATGACTCAACCTGCGAATACTTAGAGAGGGCCAGCCTACTCTCATATAAATTGAAGAGGAATGTCACCCATTTTAAGAATCCCCGTGCCGCAGGACACTTCAGTCAGTATTTGTGAGCATGCATCACTCAGGTTTCAAATTTCAAGATTATTTGAAAGTTACTTCCCGGACTTTTTACAGTAAATTAAATGATTTTTTCTTGGCTCCTCGGCCGCAGCAACATCACACAGTAGTACATATGATACTACACAATCTACACAATCTGGACACTCTTCACCATTCTGCCATCCGCTTTGCCACCAATGCACCCTTTAATACACATCACTGTGACCTTTACAAACTGGTTGACTGGCCCTCCCTCCACACCCGCCGACTCCAACATTGGTTTCACTCCATTTACAAGACAATGGGCAAGACCCCACCTTATCTTGATTTTGTGTGTTTTTATTTTGTTATTGATGTATAATAATAATAATAATAATAATAATAATAATAATAATAATAATAATAATAATAATAATAATAATAATAATAATAATAATAATAATAATAATAATAATAATAATAATAATAATAATAATAATAATAATAATAATAATAATAATAATAATAATAATAATAATAATAATAATAATAATAATAATAATAATAATAATAATAATAATAATAATAATAATAATAATAATAATAATAATAATAATAATAATAATAATAATAATAATAATAATAATAATAATAATAGATTGTATTTGTATTGCACTTTTCGTTCACTAGGATCCCAAAGTGCTACAGGGTTAAAACATAGTTAAAAAATTTAATAATTATTAATAATAAAAATTAAATACAGAATAGAAATTTTATAAAAATAGAACATAGTTAAAAACATAGTATAAACAGAAAATAAATAAAAATAAAAAAGCTAGAAATCAAAGGCCTGCTTTAAAAGATATATATATATATATATATGTGTGTACCTGTTGGGGTCTCTTGGACCAGATCGACATTGTAAATAAGAAACCTGTTCTTAATGTTTTTCATGGCTAAATAAAGGTTAAACATGTTTTTATAATAATAATAATAATAATAATAATAATAATAATAATAATAATAATAATAATAATAATAATAATAATAATAATAATAATAATAATAATAATAATAATAATAATAATAATAATAATAATAATAATAATAATAATAATAATAATAATAATAATAATAGTATAAGACAATTTCAAATAGCAGCATAAATGACCAAATAAGATATCAATATCAAATATAAATTACATGTGTACTGTGTGCAAATCTTTTTTTGCAAATATAGCAGATATTAAACTCTCTCCTGAAGCTAGAAATCAGAGAGACCCCTTTAGTCAGTGATAAAATTACCTAAAATAAAGCAGCTTAATTTATTTATTAATTCATCACAAATTGTGTGTCTGAGTTTTCCATTTTCACAGTGCAGAAAGACTGCATTTATTAATTTACATTTAGTCATTTAGCTGACGCTTTTATCCAAAACGACATACAAGTTTTGTACGACAAGTCAGCAGGAAGGGTACAACTCTATCAGCTGAGTAACAATTATGTTCATCAAAGTGTTGAGTGGTGTAGGTTAGTATATTAGGACAGTGCATGACAGTAAGGTTAGTGTTTTCTTTTAAAATTTCAGATATTGATTAAAGAAGTGTGTCTTTAGTCGACAGCGAAAGATTAGTGGACACCTCTCCTTTTTATTACAACACATCTGTCACACATTGTTTTCTTTACTCATGTAAATATGTATTATTAATATTATTATTTCTTATGGTACTGCATATAGGTGGTAAACAATATTCTTTATCAAGAGAAACAGCATATCTTGGGCCCTGGAGCCATCTTCATGACATGTTTGCCCCGTGTTGTCACATGGTGATGAGGACCATGTCATTCAACTTGGGGGGGTTCCTCATCTGAAGATAAGATAAGATATTCCTTTATTGATCCCCTTGGGGGAAATTCAGGCATCATAGCAGCATGGAGGGGCGAGGGGAGGTACAGGTAGTAGAAGACCTGGTACAGGTCATAGAATTATAGTACAGTGGAGAAGTACAAATTAAAATATAATTTAAAAAAATAAAAATGCAGTGTAAACCATATAATGTGAGGGTATGTATGCCCTCTCTCTCAGTTATATTTGCCCTACAATAAATATAGTTACAATATATATAATCTAATAATCTAATATCTAATCTAAAAATGCTAAATGCTAAAATGCTAAATATAATGCTCTGATGAAGTATATACAGTATAAACATAAGGTGCAGTATGCATAAGGTATGTATGGACGTGATATACATCATACGTTATATATTGTCCTTTTAGATGGTGCATCATGTCCTGGGTTTTAGAGAAAGTTTTAGTCGTCTAAGATCAATCACCAGCACACATAAACTCAATTGTGTGTGTGTGTGTGCGTGCGTGCGTGCGTGCGTGCGTGCGTGCGTGCGTGCGTGCGTGCGTGCGTGCGTGCGTGCGTGCGTGCGTGCGTGCGTGTGTGTGCCTCTACCGTTATCCAGGTCTCACTTAGTGATCAAATCAAATCACCTTTATTAACAGACACAGGGTCCACAGAGTAAAAAAACACACACAAACATAATCAACAAGTTACATCACAATAAATAATAAAAACATAAGCCAATAGCAGCTCTACAACAGGGCACTGTACCAATACTTCCAGATACAGGACTGGAACTTGTTGTCACTGAGACTCAGTTGAGACAGCAACAGGATGATGATCCTATTCTGAGACACATTCAGACGACAGATACATTTATACATTAGACAGGTGTCTCAGCAGAGCATGAGAGGAGTTAACTCCAGCACCACAAAACATGTAGCTGGCGCTGCAGCACCTATAGGCTTCCTCAGCACAATCCTCAGGCAATCATTATTAAGCAACCTATATAAGCTAGCCTGCTTAAACTTGACCCACAGGGGAGCAGTATAGAGAGGAGTGCAATAGGCCCTAGACAGGTTAACTTGCACCCCAGCAGCGTGATTTTTTTTCGTAGCCTCTGTTTGCGAAGACGCTCTCTGATTGGCTAGGGCGAAGAAGAAAAGGCCCTCTCTGACTGGTTTAGCTCCGAAGGGTCTCTTCCGCCTTGTACATATATTCTCTGCTTCGAAGTGGTTATGCTTAGGCATTCTTTCGAAGTAGTTATGCTTAGGCCCTCTTTCGAAGTGGTTATGCTTAGGCATTCTTTCGAAGTGGTTATGCTTAGGCATTCTTTCGAAGTAGTTATGCTTAGGCCCTCTTTCGAAGTGGTTATGCTTAGGCATTCTTTCGAAGTGGTTATGCTTAGGCATTCTTTCGAAGTGGTTATGCTTAGGCCCTCTTTCGAAGGGGTTATGCTCAGAGTTAGGGTTATGGTTAGCCAATCGGAGAGCGTCTTTTTCTTCTTCGCTGCAATCAAAGAGCGTCTTCGCTCACAGAGGCTACGGGAAAAAAATCACGCACCCCAGCAGAGCAGAAATGAAACTTCTTCCTCAGCATGTTAGCTTGAGGCTGAGCATACAGTAGCCGACACGCCACTGTCGGTACATGTCATCATCATTTGATCAGTAATAATTAGGGATGTCCCGATCCGATCACGTGATTTTCCGAAGATCGGGATCGGCAAAAAAAATAAAAAAAATATGGATTTTTATTTAAAAAAAAATTTCAACAAACATGACCATGTTCACGTCTTAAACTCCTTAGTTTTGGTTTTAAATTGCATATCATCATTCATTTATTTATTGTCACACAGAGCAGAAGAATTTTGCCAAAACAAACCAATAGTATCCAGCTGCAGAACGGCAGACCTGCCACCCTCTCAGACCCAAACGCATTTCCTTTGATTTAATTATACATCAAATGATTTATGTCAAGGATTGCAATGCCTCGCTTGAATGAAGTTAACTTTTCACCTGAATAACGTCAACATTCAGGGTGACTGTAATGTGAGAAATTGGGATACATTTTTTTTTTTCTTTTTTGATCGGATCGGGAAAGATCGGTATCGGTAGATACTCAAAATCACATGATCGGGATCGGATCGGGAGCAAACAAATGTGATCGGGACATCCCTAGTAATAATGTGACCCAAATATTTAGTACTACAGCAGATGGCCAGCACCTGCCCAGACAGATAGAAAGAAAGAAGGAAAAGAAATATCCTTATCACTTTTAGTCCTGCAAATCAGAATGACACTCTTCAATAGCATTGTACTGTATTTCACATCATAACTTACTCCATATTATCGGAACAGATATTGAGCAGCTCTTAGAAACCACTACTACTTGGCGACAGGATGGCCAAATCATCAGCATACATGCAGTGATTCACCACCATGTTACCACACCGTGAATGAATGAATGAATGAATGAATGAATGAATGAAAACTTTATTTAACAGATTGCAGAATGGGTACAATACAGTACGGCTCAATACACACAATTGTTAAGGGGATGCAGACCAGAGAAAGACTTTTGTCTTGTTTACATCAGGGTCCCCCATTTTCAATTCATAGTAACATTTATGACATACACAACATACATGACATTTATGGCATATAGGGACATACATGACATACAGGTATTTAGTACTGATACATTTGTGACATATACGATATTCAAATATACTGTACTGTTACCCATAGATCCTGACAGAGAGTATATACATATGATGGGGAGGCGACTGTACATTAGGAGGGGGTGGGTGGGTGGGAGAGAAATATACATACGGTGGGGAGGAGACTGTCTATTAGGAGGGGGTGGGGGTGGGGTGACACATAACCTGTTCGGCAATTGCCAAGCTGTACAGAAAGTTCATTCATATATAAAAAAAAATAATTGAAGAGGGCAGGGGGGCGAGTAACCCCCCCCTGCCGGACGCCATTCCCAACACCAAAAGGAGCAGAGACAGTATCACTATCACCCCATCTGACCTCTGACCTGCAGGGTCTGGTTCACATACCAGAATGCCAGGACTCTCCCTCAGCTCTAAAAACAGTCTCTGGTGGTTAACTCTTGACATTGGGCATCAATAAAAACCCACTAACACAGAGGAAAACCAAAAACAATGAGCGGTACTGCCTGTTTTGTCCTGTTGAGCAGGTTCCCTGTATATTCTCTTATTTGCTCATCCGCATAAGATTTGCAAACCTTTTAACTTCAAGGACAAAAGCAATTGAGAGATACTGGCTCAGTTGGTTTGACACCATAAGCGCATCAGTCCTCCTCTGAGCTTTTAGTGAATGCGAGAGAGGTGGGGAGAGATTATTTGACCGAAACCACCTAGATCAAGGGCTAAACAGCTATTCACTTTTAACGACACAGTGTAGCAGTGGTTCCAAAGGTTTTTCAGTCACGCCCCAATTGTGTGTGTGTGTGTGTGTGTGTGTGTGTGTGTGTGTGTGTGTGTGTGTGTGTGTGTGTGTGTGTGTGTGTGTGTTTGTGTCATTCCTGGCTATTGATGACTTTTCAATGTGCTAACCTTTGGGGGGACATTTTTTTTTTTTCTTTGCGTTTTTAGAATTGTATCAGTTAAATAACATGTTTAACCTTCAGGTACTTGTATTGGTAGAGCTCAAGCACTTAAATAATAATAATTATGGGTGGATTGTTCAGCCATCGACCGTGAGAGAGTTCCACCCTGTTAGGGACATATACATAGCTATTGCAATGTTAATAATGTAAATATTCAACAATATTTAGCTTTTCTTACACCTTATGTGTCCCTTATTCCATCATATATATGGTTTTATTTGAATAATAATGAAACAAGAATTGTGGAGTAGAACATTTGTTTATTATTCAGAACAATCACATGTATGCACCCAATTTACACAAAATGGTAAATAATTAAACAATCTTGCCTAATAAAAAACATGTATGCTGTTGGTCTGTCTTCTAATAATAATAATAATAATAATAATAATAATAATAATAATAATAATAATAATAATAATAATAATAATAATAATAATAAATACAATTTATATAGCGCCTTTCAAGAAACCCAAGGTGGCTTCACAAGTCAAGAGGGCTAGGGAAATAGGGGTCTGTGATTTTAACTGCTGGGTCAGAAATTACCTGAAGACCATCTTTGTACCCTGGTGGTGTTGTACAGCTTCCATGGAAATATGAATAACGGCAATATTTCCCTATTTCGAATGTTGCGGTCACTCTAGGAAAAGTCATACAATTTAAAGTTAAACATAACATTTTCACACGTGACTGCGAGAGGTCTATGACTAGTCACAGATTTTTGGTCATAGGTTTGCAGTTTGACCAACAATTGACGACCAGATATTTTATTTTTTATCTAGCACACTCTCAGGAGGAGCAGAACAGGAACACGCATTTAGAACAGGAACAAGCATTTCATAATAAAAGTAACTGTATTTTGTATGACAACTAATTAAGAAACTTGAACTTGAAACTTGGAACAGTTGGGCCACTAGGTGGAGCTGCTGCGATATCTGTCGTCGTCGTCGTCGTCCCCCCCCCCCTCCCCCCAAGACCCAAGAGGAGCATGATGACGTCACGCTAGCCATCCCTATAAATGTAGGCTTACAGTCACCAGTCAGCCATCCAATGGGGAATGGGGGTATAGTGCATGCTCAGATCGCGCTGCTGGTGGAATTATAATATAAGGGACCAAAAGAAAAACGATGCAAACGCGGCCAAACTGTAACTGCGCATGTGTCATATACCCCAATAAATATTAGATTAGGAAAAAAACTAGATTTTTTTTTGCACCCTACTTGCCAAGAGACCTTGTCCTCCGCCTCCCAGGGTGCACCTCGCTGCTGTCACTCACCGGTCCTTCTGTAGGAAACATGGCGGCCGTCAGTAAATACCTGACAGCTAAGAACTCCTCCATAGCCGGCGGTGTACTTCTCCTCCTATACCTGCTGAAGCGAAGACGGGCGGCTAGATTGAACAGGTATGTCACTGATAAAAAAAACAATAAAAAAAAACAGAGTCGAGCCTTTTTGTTTTGAACCACGACAGAACCGGGGTTATTATGTCGAGTTAGTGTCTGAACTGAAGCGATGCTTCATTAGGGCTAACTGAGCTAACGCTAGCTAGCTGCCCCTCGGCTAGCTAGCCTCCTACTTTGACAGGTGTGTAGTTACAGTGTGGTGGTGATCGAGGAAACATCGATAGTAGTAACAATAATAATAATAGCGTGAAAGTCCTGAAAAGTCATATATTCTGTTTTTGGAAACTGGTTAATATCGTGTGGTATATCAGGTCACCTTCCTGATAAGCACAAATCTCTTCCCCCCCGTTTGAAAACAATGGAGGTCTTTATAATAAGAATGGCCTTGGGTTGGGGGGCAGTTTGATTGATTGATTGAAAACTTTATTAACAGATTGCAGAATGGGTACAGTACGGCTCAATACATACAATTGTTAAGGGGATGCAGACCAGAGAAAGACTTTCGTCTTGTTTATATCAGGGTCCCCCATTTTCAATTCATCATAACATATATCACATACATACAGAGACGACATACAGATAGACAGTACAGTGCCAGTGAGGGGGGTAACAAATCCTGCATTTGCCACTTCTTCTGACTACCTGCAAAAGCACACGTCAGTAACTTGAGGGATCTTTTCTTGCACTTCTTAAGTTACTGTGCTGAGCCTGTCAGTGGTATTGATTTAGCTAAGGTGGCAGGATGTTTTATTTATTGCATTTGAGGTCATCGTTGTGGGTTTAATGTTGATCTGACTCTAACTGAAATTATCTTCTCTCGTTGCAGTAAAAAGGGAGGCTCAGAGCAGGCGTCCAACGACGTAAGTAGAAATTGAGTTTCAAGCTCGATAACTCCTGTTTAATAGGGCCATCCTTGACTGAAGAAAGGAGCCAACTTATAGTCATAGGGTTTTCCGACTGATCGATTCGTTTATTTCATTGACAAATCTTTAAAAAAACGTTTTCTTCAGGCAGTATTGTAGAAGAATGTGAAGCATGTGAATAAGCATAGAAATCAACTAACAAAGTCTCGGGTCGACAGACGAAACCAGGTTTATTTGTTTATTTTATGGATCCCCATTAGTCTACTCTACACCCATGGGTGAAAGACTATTATTCCTGGGGCCCGAACACATAACTTACAACATTACAGTACATTTCATTACAGTAATACAAAATAAAAACATAAACACTTTAGCCTAAGTACATTCTCAATATCTTTAAAAATCTCACCAAAAAAAAACACAAATACAATACTAACTAAATAAACCAGTAACTCAACTGTATTTCATTATTCATAACAGTATTTTTAAACTTTTTCTTAAAAGTACATTTGTTGCTGATCCATCATTATCTTTGCAGGTATACAATTCCCATATGTTTGGGGCAGCCCTACTCTTTAATGTGCTTTCATTTTTTTTTTAAATCACAACGTAACCAGTTATCCAGCTGTTTACTTGTAGTATGTGGCATCGCGCCAGGCCACCTGCGGCATCTCTGATGGCTTTCTGTTCACTCTGCTCACAACAGAATCTTATAGTAAAATGTAACCTACAATCTTTTTTTCTTTTCTTTTTTTTCTACCATGAAACTCTGGTATTGCAGATGAATTTTTGATTTTTCCTATGTTGGCTTATGTTCTTTTAGTTTTTTTTGTTGATTGTTGATTTTTTGTTTGTTTTATCTTGCAAACTTTAACTTTTTTTGTTCTTTTCTGGATAGTTTTTTGTTGATTTATTTTTAATTTTTAGTTATATTTTGAAAACTAACTTTTTTGAATTTGTTTTTTTGAATTAGGGGTAGGTTGCTCTATAAGCCTTCGGCTTCAAACCTATCCTTTTCGTTTGTTTATTTGTGAAAAATTATTTATTTATTTGTAAACATTCTAAATAAAATAATTCATTCATTCATTCTGCTCACAACAGAAAGATGAACAGAAAGATGGCAAGAAGGATCGGGCGGCGGTGGACAAGCTCTTCTTCCTCCGAATCGGCCGCATCGTGCGGATCATGGTGCCCCAGTTCCTCTGCAAGGAGGTACAGTCAGTGGGCCACACCTGTACTGACTATCTGTATGTCATGTATGTCATATATGTCCTGATGAATTGAAAATGGGGGACCCTGATGTAAACAAGACGAAAGTCTTTCTCTGGTCTGCATCCCCTTAACAATTGTGTGTATTGAGCTGTACTGTATTGTACCCATTCTGCAATCTGTTAATAAAGTTTTCAATCAATTCAATCAATCACCGACAGACACAGTCACCAGTCACTGTTATGACGTTGCTCTTCTGTAGCCACTCATTGATAAAGAGTACTGATTTATGATCGTATCATTATACACATATGATATGAAAGGCGTGAACACGTGGCGGTCTTTGCCAATAGTCAAAGTCAACTTTATTGTCAGTTTTACATTTGTGCAAGACATACAGAACATTTATATTGCGTTGCCCCATTCCCACGGTGTGTATATAAAAAAAATAAAAAGATCTAGACACAAAAGTAACATATAGGACACAATATACAGGACTGCGAGATATGTACAATATGAACAGTAGCTAAAATGATATGAATGAAATAGAAAGAGCTAGACATAGTTATAGGTTCTAACTTTCTAGTATGTCACAAGTATGTTAGATAAGCTATGTAACCTTGAGACTGACCATTGACCTGTCATTAGTATTGCTGGCAGGTGATTCAAACTGGCCTTGTCTAGATCTGCAGAGAGATCTCAAGAGTAAAGGTGTGTGTACTTGTGTATCATTGCATACTTTTTACAGAGAATAACAATGGTGAGATTGAATGGACTAGATGCAGATGCCGCATGATATTCGAGAGAGAGGAGAGGGAAAGATCAGGTAGTGCTATTAAGCTTGTAGTCCATGAGGGAGAGGTCAGAAGACCAGTGCCTCTACCACATATCTGGTATCTGGCGTTATCCAGGTCTCACTTAACAATCAGTATTATCTAAACAAAACAATGAGCGGTACTGCCTGTTTTGTCCGGTTGAGCAGGTTCCCTGTATATTCTCTTATTTTCTTATCCGCATAAGATTTGCAAACCTTTTTGTTCAAGGACCAAAGCAATTGAGAGATACTGGCTCAGTTGGTTTGACACCATCAGCGCATCAGTCCTCCTCTGAGCTTTCTTTTAGTGAATGAGAGAGAGGTGGGGAGAGATTGTTATTTGACCGAAACCACCTTGACCAAGGGATAAACAGCAATTTACTTTTAACGATACAGTAGAACAGGTTTTTCAGTCACGCCCCCATTGGGTAATTGGAAACATTTAGACCCCCACATATATTTAAAAAATATTTGAGCTTTGACAATGGCCACATTTAAAAATAATACCACACCTGGTCCCTTTTCATTCTAACATTAAACTTGAGGTTCCTTTTATTTATTGGGACTCATAGTTAATATTTTATATAAAAGAAGGGGAAAAAAGGAACTTTCTCTCTTATTTTGAAGGCAAAATTGCACTGACCTCAGTAGACGTGAAGCCATGGGAGATGGGTGTGCCTCATCATTAGGTACATCATGTGTGTATTACATCATGTGCCTCATCATTAGGGCTGTCAAAATTGGCCAAATATGACACCCCTTCTAAAAAAAACACATAGGTTTGAACCATTCAAATATCTATTGTTGCACATTAAGTGTGATAGGCATTTCATACATAGTGCTCACCTTTTCCATGAGTGACAATTCACTTGTGGGTCAGCTCCATTATTTTCTCGGAGATCACAGCAGACACAGGTGCGTGCTGCTATGATGCCCCGCCGATCATGTCAAATGTAATGTTCCATTGTGTCGGACAGTCATTAATCAGCTTCTCAGTTTTCAAGCCCAAAAGTTGTTGTTTCTCCTGGAGGAGGTAGCTGTCGGTGGTAGATTTGTTGAAGTGGGATGCCGCCACTTTCAACCTGCTCACGAGGGGTTCAATGGCTTGTCTTCTCCAGAGAGAGACAAGAAGATAGATATCAGTTTCCTCTCTGTGTGTTCAGTAGAAAGCTATCTGGCTACACGTTAGCCTAGCTTAGCACAATGAATGGAAGCGGACATGGCCGGTGGTTAGCCTAGGCATTGTCCAACTAACACCTCTCCCGAAGGCTAACCGGCCATGTCCGCTTCCATTCATTGTGCTAAGCTAGGCTAACGTGTAGCCAGATAGCTTTCTACTGAACGCATAGAGAGGAAACTGGTATCTATCTATCTTGTCTCTCTCTGGAGAAGACGGTAAGCTAATTTCCCAAAATGTTGGCGTGTTCCTTTAATTATGCCTTCCAGATTATGGTGTTAATGGCGCTAACATTTTCCATTCGCATACATCAATAAAGGTTATCATTAGCTTTGCTATACTACCATTTCTGCCAGAGGCAGTGCTTTTTATAATTGGTACATGGAATTGTGTAATTTCTGTAATAAATGTCTGAACATAACCACGTCCAATTCAAACCCAATATCAGGAAAGTTTACTAAAAACCTAAATGACAATATTCTCATTTCTAGTACTTTTTAGATGCTTACTATTATTTACATAATACCCTAAATTACATTGTTAGAAGGATATTCTGGATTTTAATTAAAGACCATACAACAGAATATAAACCTTTTATAGCAGGATCTCAAAATACATTTAGTAATTTAGCTGACGCTTTTATCCAAAGCGACTTGTTTATTTTCCGTTTGCATTTTTTAGATTTAAAGAATCCTGCAAGCACATATTTTCTATTGATAAATGCAGATCTCAATGTTAAGAGTGCAGTAAGTTAACCTTTCTGTGTGCAAAGATAATGTTCATAAAAATACGTTTTGTGAATCATATGAATAGTATACACTTTCATTAAAAAACTATCCTTATAACTCATGATTGATTTGGTTATATATTTCTATTGCAAATTGCCTAGTATATGGACAGTGAATAATACTGCTAGTTTAAGTTATTTTAAGTAATGATTGAAGATGGATGTGCCTTTATAGTGATGTCTAAAAATGCACAAGTTGTGCTGCTGATGCGCCATTGGGAACATCATGGCTTCGCTATTAATAACCTGTTCACAACACCGCAAGGTGGATGGTCTTACAGACACAGTTTTTCAGTGTCTAGGAAGGTCGATGAGCAGCCAAAATAATAAACTTAAATCACCAGCTGAAAACCGCCACTGAGAACTACTTTTCTGAGTGAATCACCCTCGTCCTCGGGATTGATTGATTGAAACCTTTATTAACAGATTGCAGAATGGGTACAATACAGTACAGCTCAATACAAACCACTGCTAAGAGGATGAAGATCAGAAAAATACTTTCGTCTTGTTTACATCAGGGTCCGTCGCGGCCAATCAGAGGGCAACCCCGGAAATCAAATCCGTTGCGGAAGTGGTACACGCGTCCCGGGTTCGCTTCCCGCTCCCGGTGACCATTTGTCGCATGTCTTCCCCGCCTCTTCTCCCGTTCATCCTCTCCTCATCTGTCGGTCATGTCTGACCATGAAAAGCAATAAATGCTATAAAAAGAAATCTTAAAAGAAATGGCGGAGCTATGGACATTATTATACAAAAATAACAAAAGTAACTGTACTTGCAGTAGATTTCATTCACCGTCTTTGCTGCCCTGTAATGGGCGCCTGGTGGTACTAAATCCAGATTTAACTCTGCCATTGGAAACATTTGGCCCGATCCATAGATGTATGACTCGGCGGCTCGGCCATAATAAGGTCATTTATAGGCCAGATAAATCTAAATTCAGTACTGTATCTACAAAAAAAAACTGTAAATCATCTGCCCTTTGTTCATTTGCTTAGATTTTTAGTACACTTGATCTGAGTGATTGATGAGCTCAGTGGCAATGTTACCACTTTTGGTCAATGTTAGCATGGTGTTATTCACTGTGTAGTAGTGGGGGAGTAGTAACAGACACAGTATTGCTGACACTGGGAATACATTATCCGAGGTCCATAGATGTCCCTAGATACCAATAACATGCAAATGGGCCTTGTAGAAGTGGAGCAATCTTCCATTTACTTGGGTATGTACGAATTTTCTGAAAATATGGCTAGGGCTTAAGAGGTTAACTACTTTTCTGAGTGCTTTATGAGTGGATCCTCTATTTGATTGATTGTTTTGATATGACCTGATCTTATATTGTTTGATTGTCTATTGTTGTTTGCACTGTGTTGGACTGGAGGAACAACATTGTTTTTTTTAAGTATGCAAGACAAGTGTGAGAAAATGTCTAACCTTGGGCCTTCCTCAAAGGGCAAAATACATGCACGCAAAAAGAATCACAATCTTTTATGTGTTCAAAATAAAAGAACAGAACACGCCAACCCAACAGTTTAGGCATCGGAGAAAAACCTTGATTCCCAGTTTTATTATGACTGGTGTGTAACATATTCAGGAGAAGATCCTCTTCCCAGGAAAACATACTTGAACGAATGAATGATTTTAGTTTCGGTCTTCTTTTACAAAGCAATGTACAGTAGTAGAACGTTTATAAAAAGAAAGAAAATGACCGAAAAGGTGTAGGCTGAAGCCGAAGCTTATAATTGCCTACACTTACATTATTAACAACAAAAAAACACAATTCAGTACATAATTTTGCAAAAACAAAAGGTTACAAAAGTTGCATAGTTTTATATATATATATATATATTCTTTTTTTGTCACGATTTTAACACTTTGATTGCCCAAGGTTAAATTCATGATATACCATGCCTTGCCAGCTCTATTTAACATGGAGAAGTTCCCCTTCTTTGCAGGGCTATAACTTTTTAAATTCTATTGCTAGATTGCCATTATTAGGGCCCATTCAATGTCCTATATGTATTGTTCATGGTGTAGCAACGTTAAACTTTTTCATTCACATATTCATACTAAAATATGGTCTAAAGTATAAGTATGTTTTCATCTCTTTCTGCAGCTTTCTCCAGAACGTGATTTATAGCCCCAAATGCATTATATTGATGATCAAATACAGTTTGGTAGGAATCTGTGCGAGATCAAAAATTTCAACTGGACGTACTTCTAGAATTTACTACACGTCATCTGATGTTGACCGGATGGGCGAGGGGGCGTTTATAATTCCGTGGGCAACATTATACCATTCATCTAATGTGGGTCATATGTTCATCATAGCAGTTTATATCGAACACGGTAATACTACACGCTAAAACTCACCCCAGTCTCCTCGGGCCGTTGGGCGATCAGCGTGGAGTAGACAGTTTTCGATTATGGGATGTTGAAATGCCCGATCTATTTCCAGGTTGTATAATAGTATATACGTCCAAATCATGTTGTTTTTTCGAGTTATTTCCACCGATCGATGTTCACTGTGTGAAGACGGAGTCTCTCTAACATTAGCGAGTGCCCGGACCCCATATGGAGTGAGTCCTGCCGGTTCAAAGGTTGACATCCGGTTTCGATCTGCCGATCGGCCACCAGATGGCGCTCTTGAACCGCTAGAGGGTTGAGAGGAGATCAGCACTGTGTGTCAAGGCTGCGGAGGGGAAATATGATTTCGATCACAGATTTTTGAAATATTGATATCAAAGACGAGTTACGGCGTCCTCGGCAACTTTAGCATGGCGGGGAATGACGAGTTCCGGCGTTTTCGGCAGTTAAAGTGTTAATAGTAATGTTATAATTAGGATAATAATAAGGTTTTATATTATATCTTGTAGAGCCTAAGAGGGAGGGGCTTCTCTTGATTCCACTAACCATCTGTTACCTCTGTGTTGTTGTCATCATCACTACAGACCGGCTACCTCCTCTTCATCGCCGCCATGCTGGTGACCAGGACCTACTGTGACGTGTGGATGATCCAGAACGGCACCATGATTGAAAGGTCAGAAGCCGGTTCACTTAGGCAGGCGCACGCAGAGAGGGAATCATTAGGGGAGATGGCTTCTCTGTTTGGAGTCCAGAAATGCACTACTGCATATATCCCAAGTATAATATGTGAACTCAGAAATTCATATTTTCATTATTACTGGTTCTTGTGATGCATATTTATCCTTGTCGTGTTTTGGGTCTGACGGAACCGAGCACAGCACATTTACACCTGCAAGCCTACCGCCCCTGACATGAATATTAATACGAATATCATGTAGACTGATTTATAATGTAGATCTAGCATGTCAGTCACCAGCTGTCATGCAGGCACTGAGCTGTACTGTTAAAAGGGGAATTCCACCAAAGAACAGTGCTGATTCATTCACACTCTAAACAGTTTTTCACACATAAATTTAGTTTTGACAGTTATTGAGAGTAAATTAGTTTGAATATGGCCACCAGTGATGTCATCGGGGACATTGAATCCTTGTGTTTTATTAATTACAGCACCATAAAATAAATAGCAATACCTTGTCTTAGGGCTGGTCCATATGGCCAAAAATGATATCACGATAACGATATGATAATGTTATATCATATATCACTCGATATCGATAATTATCTATATTGTTATAAGTATTAAAAATTATTTATTTAGCATTTTATTTTTAAACAACAGAGGTGTGTTTTATTTTGCAGCAATTATTTGTCGTTGCCGCCATCTTTAGTGTTACAGCCCCTCACACACTCCAGTTCTCAGGCTGCAGCTGGTTTGAAAGCTAAAGTAAACCAGTTTCTCTGCTGGCTGTGGCTCCAGGGGAGTTGAACAGTTCTGGCTCTGCTAGTTTCTTTTCTATCTTTTGGTGCTTTTTTGGTGGACAAACCACCGCACATGTGCACCGTGACTCGCGACTGGAGACTAGCTCTGCTCGCACACATAGCCTACTGTGTACAGACGGTTTCAAACTGTAAGAGAAAAATAAATCTCAATTTGGTCAGTATTGTCATTTGGACAAGCAAAGCCATTACTTTAAGTTGCAGGTAAGAAAGACAAGTATGTCCACTGTCTCTGGTTTTAAAACTGCCCTGTTGCAGGTCACACAAATTATCGTTATCGTTTTATAGCCCAGCCCTACCTTGTCTTATAGGGACTGCTACCATATAATTTCACTGAGCTGTAATTAACACAACACAAGGATTCAATGCCCTTGATGACACTGGTGGCCATATCTTTACTCTCATTGTCATTTACTCTCTCTAACTGTCAAACTAAATGAATGTGTGCAAAAGTGTTTCAAGTTTTTGGATGTGTGTGGGATTATGTTCAAAATAAATCTGCATTGTTGCCCCTTTAAATGGACACCATGACATTTATAATTTCAGTCTTATATACACGTATTATATATTCTTATATACGTGTGACAATGTGGGAGGAAAATTTCTCCCTTTCTCCCTCAGTTTCCCCTAAAATGACTTGTTGGCGTTCTTTCTGAAAGGCCACCGCTAGCCACACATTAACCAAACACTAAATAGCCATTTTAAAAGAAACTGAAGGAGAAATTGTACAAACTGTTTGGCGGGCGTCTGGTGTTTTAAAAATAACAATCTGTGTTATAGAGTCAAGTCTTTTCTAATGTTTAGGCTCATACAGTCGGAACCTACAGTATCAGTATATCGTGGTTCAGCTGATATTGATCACATACAGTGATAATGGTTTGTTTATTGAGCTGTCTATGGTGTGTATGTGTGTGTGTGTGGGGGGGGGGGGGGGGGTCGCATTTAATTAGAGATGCACAGATGTCAATATTGGTTATTGTGTTTTAACTATTAGACCAAAACCAAGAGCCGTTTGTGTTTACATGGACTATTTTTTTTGTGGTCAAATTTTAAAAACATTTCCTTTTTTCTTTTACATGAAACAACACAATACAGTAATTATAAAGTGTGCATTGACTCTTCAGTCAAGGTAATGGATCAGATCTCCTCTCTATCGGCCAATACTTAAATGTAGAATCTGTGATGTCGTAGAACGGCAACCTCTAGGCAAAAGAGCCCCTCTTGGTACTGCGCTTTGTTTAAACCATTTAGTTTTTTTAGTAGAAATTCCCAGTGAAATGAGTCTAACCCACACATCGAAAAGAAAATACCAAGCGCAACTCTTGGGTCTCCTAGAGGTCGCTGTTTGACGACATTACAGATTCGGGATGGGTATCGGCAGTGACATCAGTGCATCCCTACATATTGTATCCCTGTGCAGACATTGCTACATTGTTTTTATTCTCCACCCTACATAGTATACCCCTCTGCAGACATTGCTACATTGTTTTGATTCTCCACCCTACATAGTATACCCCTCTGCAGACATTGATGCATTGTTTTGATTCTCCACCCTACATATTATACCCCTCTACAGACATTGATACATTATTTTGATTCTCCACCCTACATATTATACCCCTCTACAGACATTGATACATTGTTTTGATTCTCCACCCTACATATTGCATCCCTCTGCAGACATTGATACATTGTTTTGATTCTCCACAGCGGTATCATAAGCAGAGATATCAATCTATTCAAGAAGCACTTTTACTCCTACATTGCTGTCATACCCGGGGTAACTTTCCATCACACGGTTTTCTATCGACTTGGAAAACCAACCTGTTAAACCAATAACACTGTGGTTTTTTAACGTTTCAATTTCATTGTATTTTTCTTTTAGTTTCTTGGATTGGTGTGTGTGTTACTGAACCATTAACATTTACTTTGCTTTCCAGGCCAGTGTGCCATAACATTAACTTATGGTTATTCTCATGCCAATGGATTTATGAGTCTCTAAAGGGCGGTAAACTAAGCAACAATAACGTACATTGAGGAATGTCATCCAATTTACCATTTCAGATATGTTATTCTCATGCCCTATGAATGTTCTGTCTTGGATTAGATCGAATTCACTCCTATTAGAAACAAGAGGGAGGACTATGTGATGTACAGCACCATGATACTACAATGAATTGGCAAAGTTGACGGGGACCGTTTCCACAGGTGGTTTCTGGTTTGGATGTAACGTGACAAACTGTTTTTTTTTTTTTTTTAAACATCAAATGATGTGGAGTTAACTATTCGCCACAGTCTGTTGGGCTTTTGTTTGGCTTGAAGGGTTATATCCAGGGCTTGACATTAACACCCGCCAAATGCGGGTAGAATTCGGCAGTGGCGTGTAACTCCGTCACTCTTACCAGCCACTTTGGCGGGTAGACCGTGCAGCGTCACCGTTTTTTGGGGTCGCAGTGAAGAGTCTTTCTCTCTCTCTCTCGGAACGCAGTGTGCGCTTACTTACGTCACGCGTAACGAGAGTCTCGGTCTCTGTCTTTAGTTGAAGGCTATCTGGCTGCATGTTAGCCTAACTTAGCACAATGAATGGAAGCGGACATGGCCGGTTAGCCTTCGGGAGAGGTGTTAGTTGGCCAATGCCATTTCCGCTTCCATTCATTGTGCTAAGCTAGGCTAACATGCAGCCAGATAGCTTTCTACTGGATGCACAGAGAGGAAACTGGTATCTACCGGTATCTTCTTGTCTCTCTCTGGAGAAGACGCTAAGCTAATTTCCCAAAATGTTGGCGTGTTCCTTTAAGCCTATCAATGTGACTCTTAAAAAGTTGAGACTTATTCAGGAGTTGATATGGAATCACTTTCAAACCAATATGTTTCCACTCTAGCAGTTTACAACACTGTTTAGAGCCAGTTTTAAACAATACTTTTACATTTTAAAATTTAAAATGATGCGAAGTTCCACACAAGTTGTTCTCCCATTCAGTGCCAAATCGAGGCTGTACATTGGCAGACCATCACAGATCTGAGAATAACATATCTGAATAGGTAAATTGAGGTGGTGGTGGTGGTGATCATCTCTATGATCAAGTCAGGACTCCTCTGCCCTCCCTCTGTCTTGCTTCAACACAAGAACGCCTACATGTCTAGGAGATTGTTTTGTCGGATAAGTTTGTCTTTATTCTTTGTCATTTCCCCCACTGCTACTCCTACAGGACAAATGGACCTACAAGTGTCTCTTGCATTTACAGTAGAATTGTGATGGAACATTTGTTCTGGTTACAAACTTTGTTCCATCTCGGCATACGTCATCAATATTTATTCAGGCACAACATTGACTTGATTTGCCGGCCCAGCCGTGCGTAACATTATCAAGCTGACAAACAAAAACAATACATTGGAAAATGATTTGACATATTATGCTGATTCTAGTGTACATTTTTGTTCAGTTACAATTTTGCAATGCAAATATCAGCTGTTAAAGTTAGTATTGTGTGTTTTGCACATGGTGCTAGGTGGGCCAAGGTTGTTAAAGAATAAGGCCAGTGTAATTAAATTATTTTCTTGTTAACCTAGCCTACGAAAAGACCAAAACCCACAATGCATTTATTTTACTCTCCGTATTCTTCCTACTGTCCTCCCCTTAGGAGCTCTCGACTAGGAAGCCATACGTTCCCATTGTATGCTACAATCATTAAATACAGCTGACAAACGCATATTTCCAGTCATAATGTGTTATCATTAAAAACCGGGGGCTTTAAGTTTATTTTCAAAAGGGACGGTGCATATTAATCAACAATAAATGTAAATTAGCCAGAAGGCTAGATATCATCTGTAGTCCCTGGCCAAGATGTTAAAAACCTAAAGTGATAAAGGTTCTCATACATAACATGCATCAAATAGGCCTACATAAAATACAATTAATCTTCTGGCTATGATCTAGTTTTTATTAGATGGACCATGCTTGTAAGTAGGAGAAATATATTGTAGGTTTTGGTCTTCTTGTAGGCTATGTTGACAATAAGAGACATTTTATAAAATGACACTGGCCTAAGGGCGGTCAGGTGGCGTAGCGGAGATTGCGTTCGTCACCAACCCCGGAGCGGCTAGATTCGCCTGTTCGAATCCAGCTCACAGCTCCGGGGTTGTCACCAGCTTGGCTGGCCGTTCACACTAATACAATTGGCAGTATTAGAGGGTGGGAGAAGCTGGCGGGGTGGGTCCGGGTCGTTGTAAACGGCGACTCTTACAGTTTGGTCGGGGCGCCTGCTAAGAGCGGATAGGAGTCGGACCTAAGTGGGATAGTGTGATCCTTCCACACGTTACGCCCTCTCAGTGAGAATCTGCGCTGCCAGGTGAAAAGAAGCGGTTGATCGGCTGGAAGTGTGTCGGAGGAAGCACGTGGTAGCCTCCACTCTCCCAGACCGACTGTGGGGGGTTGGTGCACAGCGACCAGGAAGGGGATTGGGAATTGGCATAACGACTAACATTGGGATGGGAGAAAATCGGAGGAAAAAGGAGGGGGAAAAAAGATAAAAAAAAAAAAAAAAATGACATTGGCCTTATCCTTTAATGTTAGCCAGCTTCGCCATCAAGCCAATCTGCTTGTGATGACATTTTACAAAATGGGACAAATTTGGCACCCAGAACAAACGGGGTTCGGTCATGGTCATGAAAATCCAGGAAAAGTCATGGCATTTTTAAATGTGTTTACCAGGCCTGGAAATATTTAGGACTGGAATGTTTGCTACTGGAGGCTGTTGTTGGTTGACTGGAATGTTGTTGTTGGTTGACTGGAATATTTGCTACTGGAGGCTGTTGGTTGACTGGAATGTTGTTGTTGTTGTTGTTGGTTGACTGGAATGTTTGCTACTGGAGGCTGTTGGTTGACTGGAATGTTTGCTACTGGAGGCTGTTGTTGGTTGACTGGAATGTTGTTGTTGTTGGTTGACTGGAATGTTTGCTACTGGAGGTTGTTGGTTGACCGGAATGTTTGCTACTGGAGGTTGTTGGTTGACTGGAATGTTGTTGTTGTTGGTTGACTGGAATGTTGTTGGTTGTTGGTTGACCGGAATGTTTGATACTGGAGGTTGTTGGTTGACTGGAATGTTTGCTACTGGAGGCTGTTGGTTGACTGGAATGTTTGCTACTGGAGGTTGTTGGTTGACCGGAATGTTGTTGTTGTTGGTTGACTGGAATGTTGTTGGTTGTTGGTTGACCGGAATGTTTGCTACTGGAGGTTGTTGGTTGACTGGAATGTTGTTGGTTGTTGGTTGACCGGAATGTTTGCTACTGGAGGTTGTTGGTTGACCGGAATGTTTGCTACTGGAGGCTGTTGGTTGACCGGAATGTTTGCTACTGGAGGCTGTTGTTGGTTGACTGGAATGTTTGCTACTTTAAACTTCCCTTAAACCCCCCTTGATCATGTTTGACTCATCCTTGTGCATGTTGTGGTTTGCAGTGCAATTATCGGTCGCTCCACTAAAGAGTTCAAGATCTACTTGTTCAGCTTTATCAAATTCATGCCACTTGTAAGTCTGTTTTTAATTTTTGCTGTTGTTGTTGTTCTTAAAAATGTTGCCACACCCTCTTAGTAATTCTTTAGTCTGTGGTCAGTAGTGTTGTCTGTAGGAGGCCTAGTCAGTCACAGGACCAAAGACACAGGAACAGATTGTCAGAGGAGGCCTGATGATTCACACACTCATACTAATATTCTAATTTGATTGCCTTGGCATTTTGAATGATTATATATATATAATATATATATATACAGTTATTTTTCTTCACCAGAATTATTACAGTGAGGAGGGCGTGGGGGGTGGTCTATATTATGTGTAACCCTCTATATAGTGATTTGCTGAGCATCCTTTTAGGCAACACCCTGTTACACACATTCACTCCTGGGAACTGCCCAGTACAACCAGTGTATTTTACTGGTCGTCACTGAGCAGTGCCTTGCTCAAGGGCACTTCAGACAATAACCTTTAGTTGTTGATGGCAGGCGGGGGGGGGGGGGGGGGGGGGGGTTATTCACTCCCCTCAGCCATCCAGATTTCCCTGGCGGAGTCAAACCAGCCACCTTTTTGGTCGCAAGCCCTGCTTCGCTGTTGTCAGTATTATTCCTCATTGGAATCAAGGGGGGCCGCCAGTTGCATGGCCCCCTTGACTTCCATTGAAAATGCTACCGATGCTAGCACACTGTCTTTCATTGAGCTGAAGTGCTTATATGCTAGCTTAAGGCCTGGCACAAAGAAAAATACCTACAATTCAAAATGCCACTGTAGCCCCTCAATTTATTAACAACTCTTATCTTCGACCGTAATTCCTCATCATCCGCTGAACTTGACTCTATTGTCTTGATTCATTGAATATTCTCATACATTCATTGGACGGTTTATTTTTGCATGATTACGCTAACATGAGTGGTCTGTCACTGTGAAGTGAATGTTAATTGGTGGAGTTATGTTAGCCTGTAATTGCCTTAATTTTCTGATTTGCATGATACTGTCAATTATTTGATTTGTTCTTCTTTTGTATAAAACAAGAAAGAAGTATTAAAAAAATGTATATTATAATCCAGGCATTATTAGAGACAACATGTATAACATTGTATTTAGAAAATAGACCATGGCTTTATTTGCTGAGGCAAAGAGAGGGACATGTGTACATATTCTGTATTTGTGTGCGTTTGTGTGTGCGTTTATGTGTGACTGGCTGGCCCATTCCAGATAGCCTTGGTCAACAACTTCCTGAAGTTGGGTCTGAATGAGCTGAAGCTGAGGTGCCGGGAGAGGCTTACCAAGCACCTCTACGACGAGTACCTCAAGTAAGAACTTTCACCTGACGCTGGAGAGACGGAAGATGATGACCGTTTCAGGTCGTTTAAATTAGGGATGCTCCTATATTGATATTGGATATCGGCCCCGATATGACTAAAATAGCTGAATCAGGTATCGGTAAAAAAAATATATATATCTGATATATATATATATATATATATATATTCTTTTTTTATTCTAATATAATATAATGATGAATAAAATATGTGTTGCTGATGTTGCCTTGCACAAAAGAATGATCCCAGTCTCTTCCACATAGTGAGGCATACAGTTTATTAATTGAACAATGGGGATCGGTACTCTGTATCGGCCGATACTCAAAGCCCAGGTATCGGGACTGAAAAAGTTGGATTGGTGCATCCCTAGTTTAAATGTGTGTGGTGTGGATGCCTACTCTACATGAGTAGGGTGAGTAACCTACATGCCATTACTGCTCGTTATCTATATTGACTCATTATACCTACTTTATTCTCTTGATAATATAACACCTACCAGTTACTATGACATTGTTTATCATTACATACAATTGTAGCTAAATGCTGAAAAACAGGAAACATAACTTTTTGGCTTTAGATTTAAACTACCAGCCGAGAGAGATTTCTACTAGTCAAAAATGATAAATCGCTTTTTTAGTATATCTCCATGTGTTATTATGTGTTATCTCTCCACTTCACACTATTATTGCTTGTGCCAGCACACAAGATAAGATTATAAATTAAATAAATTATATATACATTATATATATGTAAATCAATATCTTCCTTTTGTCGATATTGATAAAATAGCTCTGGAATCAGACGTCAAAAAACAAACTTATCAAATGAGCGTGTAATGCGCACTGTCGAGTCCTGGCTTTAGGCAGAATCACAAACAGTGGTTTTAAGAAGTTATTTATATTTTGAACTTGATCATTCATTGCGCACTAGTTAGATGACATGTTGCACAGGTTATGGCTTTAAACGTCTGCCATTTCCACTGCAAAGACGGCGCATAATGATATGATGTGTCTGTCATGAATATGCAGATCGGAGAAATTTCATGGTCGACGTCATCGACGAATTATAGACATAAAAATATGTCGTATCACATTGTAATTTTTACTGGAAAACAAAATACTGTTATACCGTCAAACTAAAAAACATTGGCATGATATTTAGGAAAAACCAGCGAGAACCTTGAAAGTACCCCAATTATACCATGTGAATCCTGACGCTGGTTCTGCACTCCTCAGAGGCTACACGTACTATAAGATGGGGAACCTGGACAACCGGATAGCCAACGCCGACCAGCTGCTCACCCAGGATGTGGAGAGGTTCTGCAACAGTGTGGTGGACCTGTACTCCAACCTCAGCAAGGTCCTTTCTCTCGCCATCATCACATCTTAGATCTGCAGTCACATTATGCACCTCAGATTGGCCCAAAACAAATTGGTGAAATTACTGTATATGTGTAATTATTTCTACAGATTTGTATGTACGGTATATATAAAAATCCTTTAATACGGCCAATTGAAGAATTCATACTGTACATGTTATTCCTATGGTCTAAGATAGTCCAATCATATTGGTGAACAAGAACAACTCTCCAAATCCCAAAACTAGAGTGCTAAAACTCAAACTAGACTAAAGTCTAGAGCTTCATTATAAGGAAGGATATCTTTTATTAATCCCTCACGGGGAAATTCAGTGACATACACATTATAGATACACATATAAATTGGGAGAGATGGTAGAGATGACACTGCGAGCACCCAGGGAAATCTTCTGTGTATACAGATACATTTTCTGTTTCAGAACTGAGAACACTACTATAGAATAAAGCTCATTTGGTTATTACAAAATGTTTTATCTGTGGCTCCAAGATTTGTCTCTCATTCATTGTCAATGGAGTAGCGCCAGACTATACCTGATGACATCACCAGTTTGAGTCTTACTTATCTGGTTTCTGGCTTTGGGAGAGAGTAGCTCATGTTATCAAATATTGATTGAACTTTACTAGGCCATGGAAATAATAATAATAATAATAATAATAATAATAATAATAATAATAATAATAATAATAATAATTAATAATAATAATACATTTGATTTGTAAAGCACCTTTCATACAAGAATTGCAGCTCAAAGTGCTTCACAGCAGTAAAATAGATCTGTGGACAATCTGTAGAAATGGTGAGTAGGTAGTCTGTAGTAGATTTATATTAGTCCCCTGCTACATTAGATACAGGAGTACGCTTGTTTCTCCAAGCTTGAGTTGATTCTCCAAGCTTGAGTTCAAGAGGGGCAGTGTGTCCGGTAAACAGTTCCAAGTTATTATATATCCTACCAGGGTCCAGTAATGTCACAATATCCACATGTTGGGTGCCAGTATAACCACACTTGTTATCTACTCCTTGATTAGCTTAGCTACAAGAAAGCCAAAGGGAGATCCATTATAACTTCGTTGTGGGTATTTCTCTATGCCGATACACAATTACGGCGCGCGGCCAGGTAATGGTATCCGCAACGTCGGCTGGATACTTACTTTGCAAAACTTAAATGAGCTCTCCTTCTCTTTTCTGTTACTCCGCCAAAAACAAAAAAACCTGAACAGCTCTCTTAAAGCAACACTCACATTTACATGTATTGCTACAATAGGCATAAAAGGAGAATATAATTTACAGAATAAAAGCAATGCAGAGAGTAAGAAAGGGGTACAAGTAATGCAGGTAATAACAATACGTATGGTTCATGAATTAACTGAATATAATTAATTACTGTACACCTGTAGACTAGAATAGCTGCTTCTTCACACTCAAGCCTGATGTGGAATAATGAAGTACCTGTATTTCAGCATAAAATAGATCATTGTCAAAACATTAGAGTAGGATAACGCCGGTCCTCTCTTTAGGACACGCAGACACTTCTCTAACTCATTAGGGTAAGATAACCCCCATCCTCCCATTGGGGCATGCCGACACTTTTCTATATAACGTACAAAGATTTGGGTCTTGAACTGAAACGTGTGTGTTGTCTGTCCTGCAGCCTCTCCTGGACATTGGATTGTACATCTACAAGCTGACGAGTGCCATCGGTGCCCAGGTGAGCAGCTTCCCCTCGGTCTGATCACTGCATCAAACGCACTCTCTCCACATGGCTGTTATCAAATCAAGTCTCACCTGATGTTAAGTCCTGCCCCAGTGTTTTGTGTCATTCACAAACATTAACTCAGTGGTGTCTTGCAGGGTCTTCTTCCCACGCCACATAAGAACTGCTATACTTTGCAAATGATGCTCACTTACAGGCGTTCTCTGGTTGCAATTGCACTGTAGCGCAAACGTTATGCACTACACATAACATTTGTTGCACCGTAGCTCTACTGACGAGCTTTGTATGAATTACATTATATACAAAACTCTATAATGAACTCTCTCTCTCTCACACTTTGAGTCAGAAACAAACATAGTATCAATGAGAGTATCGACCCTATAAACAGCCCGTTAATCTCTCGTAAAAATACATTTGCTGTTAAAAGAATTTTGCGTTAACTCGTTAATAACGCGATAACTTTGACAGCCTTAATTTGTATCCCTTCGAAAACACAATGTGAACTTGCAATAATTAGAGTTTTGACCTAACCCTCTGCAGTTCATTATAGATATTTGTATATTATGTAATGCATACATAAAAAATAGAGCTAGTTGCGCCATTTGTCTGGATGTTTTTTTGCTTGTTGAACAGCATACTGCAGTGTGGTTTGTGTCATTGGTGCTAAAGCAGGATGTAATGTCCCCTCCCCTCACACAGGGCCCAGCCTGTATGATGACCTACCTGCTGATCTCGGGTCTGTTCCTGACCAGACTGAGAAGGCCTATCGGGAAGATGACTGTGATCGAGCAGCGCTACGAGGGCGAGTACCGCTACGTCAACTCGCGCCTCATCACCAACAGGTAGCGACAAAAAAAACATCTGTTAGGAATGATACCAGTGTTGGAAATCGGGTTGATAGCTGTGCTTAAATAGGATACTGTACCAGAGTATTTCCCCATGACCTAAAATCCAATTCCAAGAATCATATAGAAGAATGTTGAATATCTCTAAAACATGGATTATCAGTGTTGTTCATTGGCCCAAAACGAATAGTCTTAAATGGATAGTAAAACATGTCAAGTTTCACCGGTCTTACCTTTATGTAAAGTGATCTACAAGTAAGCTAGTGACCACTGCTGCCCCTGTCATCCGCTGTCAACACCACCATCTCTCCCAGGTGTCAGGCTCCTCATTCACTTCCATTCATTTTGGAGACCGAAGAAGTATAATATTTAGACATGGTCCTCAAAATGAATGGAAGTGAATGAGGAGCCTGACACTTGGGAGGAATGGTGGTGTTGACGGTCAGGGACAGCAGTAGCTCACTTGTAGATGACTTTAGATGGAGGTAACACCGCTGATGTCAGGGACAGCAGTGGTCACTAGCTCACTTGTAGATGACTTTAGATGGAGGTAACACCGCTGATGTCAGGGACAGCAGTGGTCACTAGCTCACTTGTAGATGACTTTAGATAGAGGTAAGGTAACACTGCTGATTTTTGACGAGATGACGGATCGAATGCGGAATTGGGAGGACAATTGTTTGTTTTTTCAAAACTGTAGAATAGATTATACTGTATGTCTCGTAATTCCTACCATAAACGTATATATATATATTGCATTCAAATACAATTTAACATTTTATTTTCCAGTGAGGAGATTGCCTTCTACAATGGGAACAAAAGGGAAAAACAGACCATTCACACGACGTTCCAGAAATTGGTTGGTGATTTTTATTTACAATTATTTATTACATATTTTGTCAATGTAAAAAAAATGTAATTTTTTTTTAAAGTGTGTACTAATGAACCTGTCATGATATAAGCAGCTTCATAATATGAATATTTCTGTCCTATCTCCACAACAGGTCGACCATTTGCATAATTTCATCTACTTCCGTTTCTCTATGGGTTTTGTGGACAGCATGATCGCCAAGTGTAAGTGGATCTACCATCTTCGCTTTGAATGTGGATTGTAACTGTTGCAGGTTCTCGTTCCCCTGCTAATCTACTGTTATGCCCCCCCCCCCCCCCCCCCCCCCAGACCTGGCCACGGTGGTGGGCTACCTGGTCGTCAGTCGGCCCTTCCTCAACCTGTCCGACCCACGACACCTCCAGAGCACAACGGCTGAGCTGCTGGAGGTCAGAGCACACACACACACCATTTATTTCAGCCCTCAATGGTTTCCCATCCTTGAATCCATGAGACATAACAACTCTGTTTTCACCCTATGTTTGTCACAAATGTACCATTTTAAACTAGACCCTATGCCGGATCAAGTTGATGCAATGTTTCGGTCACGAGACCTTCATCTGGCATCTCGTACAGTGAAGACAGCGTGTGCTGAAATTCTTTTGTGTCTTTGTCAAGATCCTGTTTAGTTTCCCCTTTGCTACGCACCTATTGAGAAACAGAAGGTGTACAAAAGCTCTCTGGCTGAAACTGTGTCACAGCACCGCATTAGAAGAAACCTGAGAACTACTTGCTTCTCTGTATTCAAAGGTTGGATCTTTGCTACAGAGGCAGGCTGATGGCACAAGCAGGAACTATTCCGCTCCTTTACAAGTTTGCCCTGTCACTACACCTCTGAATTTTGATACGATACATTTATTTATATTGCGCCCCTCAATCAATACCCACAAGATGTTGTGGATAGATAGATAGATATATAGATAGATAGATAGATAGATAGATAGCCATTTCCCCGCTGATGGTTAAATGAAAACGCTTGAGTTGTGGATACAAATATATATTTCATCACATATATTAAATGTGTGCTTCTCAGTGTTTTATCCTGTATGAAACAATTATTAAGTAGTCATAATTTGTTAAATAGTTGAGCTTTCACTCAATAATGCTTTGAAATGGGAGATCTTTTGTTAAGTTAGGTTTACTTTATTTGTTCAAGGGGGACAGTGTACATTAATAAACATTTTAAAAACATAAATGCACCAAATCTTTTCCAATAAGGCTCATTTCCATTGGTAGTCCCCCTGCCAGAAGGTACAGGCTAAAATCCTATGTAAAAAAAGAGTTAGCAAAAAATAAAAATACAAACGAGATAAATTACATTACAATAAAAACAAAAGCACATAGTAGGACATAAGATAGGGATACAGGGCACAATACAGTCATGGCCACAAGGACGGAGCACATCATGACAGATTAGATGGCCCAGGCATAAGACAAAAACGCACAATATCCACACACTGCACACGCACACATCAGTGTTGACAATGCTGATTTTCAATGAGGCATTTCTTAAGGCATTTATTGGGTTGGCGCGAGCTGACTCTGGCCCTACCTGTGTGACCTGCAGGACTACTACCAGAGTGGACGCATGCTGCTCCGGATGTCCCAGGCCCTGGGCAGGATCGTGCTGGCCGGCCGGGAGATGAGCCGCCTCTCGGGGTGAGGCTCGGTGTTGAAAACCGTTGGATCAGAAAAGAATGCATTTGGAATTGATAACATTGAGCATGTTTCCATGTACATCACACAGGGCTCCAGACACGATTTTTGCTACCTACTGAAAATGTTAGGAGCACTAGCACGACTTAATTATCTTATCTTTATTTCATTACCCCCAAAGGCACTAGCATGTCTTCACGCTAAAAAGTGAGACGAGTAATATTCTGGAATACTGTCTCATATACCTCACACTAAAAAGTGAGACAAGTAATATTCTGGAATACTGCCTCATATACCTCACATCAACCATTTTTAAGGCCTAGTTACAATTCATAGATGAGCTTAATTTATGACACAAGTCGGTATCAAGAACTGATAAGGAATGGAACTGATGAACGGAGTAGAAAATGAATACACAACACCTCAATCATTATTCACTCTTGTGCAATTGCTAAATTGGATTAGTTTGATTTGATGTGTTCCCGTTCATTTATTGTTGCTCAATTCTCCCACCAGATTCACTGCTCGTATCACTGAACTAATGAAGGTTCTGAAGGAGCTCAACGCTGGCAAATACGAACGCACCATGATTTCCCATCATGACAAAGGTGAGGATAACAAAGTGGTTGGGGGGGGGGGGGTTGGTCATATCTTGTGAACCAGCAATCGGCAATAAACTAAACTGGGACCATCACACCACTCATCTACTCAAAACAGCCAATCAAAGACTATTTCATCTCAGACAACTCAAGAAATACAAGGTCAGGAAGAACTTAATGGTACAATTCTACACAGCCATAATACAAAACATATCATTATCCATCACTGTATGGTACGGCAACACACCCAAACACACACTACACAGACTAGATAGGATCATAAAAACGGCATCCAAAATCATCAACTGCAAACTCCCCACCCTGGACTCCATACACAAACATCACACCATCACACGCGCAAACAAAATCATTAGTGACCCCCTGCACCCAGCTCATCACCTCTTCCCAACACCTCCCCTCTGGTAGGAGGTTCAGGTCACTTGGTAGTCGTACTGTAAGGTTCAATAATAGTTTCTTCCCCAAGGCCATACAACTGCTCAACTCCAACTCCTCCTAAATTTACCCCCTGCTGTTATGTTTCTCTGGTTTATGTTACACTGAACTGACATCTATAGTTTTTCGCACTGTACTGTTTCCGTCATGTATATGTTCTAGGTGGTGTTTTCTGTACTGTACTGTTCCATGTGTCTTTTATGTTTTATGTGGTGTATTGTCGCAGCTACCACCTGCACCGTGCTTGAATTCCACCGGCCTGGCTGTGTGGCAATAAAAGGAACTTGAACTTGAACACGCAGTGGTGGTTTTTAATATTCAAGCTCTTTATTGATCACTTTCACAGTAGATTCGGATGCCACAGAAAAGGTCACGCTGGGAACCGGACAGGTCATCAATATGGACAACATCATCAAGTATGTGTCGCGCACCCCTTTTATTCATGTGGAAATAAGCAGTGTAATATTTGGTGATGCTTTACATGAACTGTACTCTCTGCACAATATACTTTCATCGTTACTCATCTGTGAATGCATTGTGGTAATGAAACAGCAGGGTCGTCGTAATACATTCACAACACATCCATTAGTCAGAAGTGTAGTCTGGGGTTTACACACACGCATAGTATATCCACCTCTTTCTCTAGCCTTTAAGTGTGTCCAGCTATCGTCCTAATTTTTCATTGAATTGCATGATGATTGGTTGCGATACTGTGAGAGGAGAGGGTGAACACTGACAGCCTTACTAACTGTGAACGTGGAGTTATTTTTCTTCATTTGGAAAGGCTTCTTTTGCGGTGTAATGCCTTCAGCAGAACTCGTCTAGATCCCACCGCACACAATATCGATACAAAATGGAGGGTACCGATGCACTCGTCGGAGTCTCGTCAATTGTCCTTCAGTCTCATCCGTCTCTCAACATGCTTCTGCAGTAATCCCCAAGACATTGAATTCACAACAATATATTGATGTGAAAATCCTCCTAGCAGTGCCTTTTTAAGAGATGTGTAATGAGTGTGTTACGAACATCCAATTAATGTAAATCGCTGATGTGTAAAAGTATTTTGTATCATTTTCATGAGTTGTGTAAAACAAGCCGCAATGTCCCCATCTCCCATCTCGCAGGTTTGACCACACCCCGCTAGCGACACCCAACGGTGACATCCTAATCAAAGACCTCACGTTTGAGGTAAGTCCTCCAGCTTTCTCTTTTCCTGTTCATGTTCAAAAGAACAACCTTGGTCATTACTTTTCAAAACGGTAGTTAGTGTGTGATTGTTGTTGGTGTGTAGTTGTTTGTTAGTGTGTATTTATTTTTTGTTAGTGTGTGCTTGTTTGTTGGTGGTGTGTACCGGTACTTGTTTGTTGGTGTGTACTTGTTTGTTAGTGTGTGCTTGTTTGTTGGTGGTGTGTACCGGTACTTGTTTGTTGGTGTGTACTTGTTTGTTAGTGTGTGCTTGTTTGTTGGTGGTGTGCGCTTGTTTGTTGGTATGTACTTGTTTGTCTAGGTCTATGACATATATATTATTGACTGATATTCATTATAATATTAAGTTGTCCACCAAGTAGGACATGGCTTGCATGTACATCTAGTGTCTTCAAATGAGACGACTAGCTCCTTGGCATTTCCGTTTTTTTGTTTTTAATGCCAAATGCTTGGGTCACAACTATTCTATTGGTGACTTGTTTCTGCTACCAGGCACTGTGTCCATACTGTTCACTTCCTTATTCAGTTTGGCCTGAAGCACACCCTGCTGTGGTCTTGCCAGTGTGGAAGTCTATTTACTGGGGTGGTGTTTATACTCACATTTCAGCTAGTGTTGCTCGTTGTTACCACTACCTTATTTTCTTACGAGTCTTAGTCGTTTACCGAGTGGCTGACTGGGTGACTGACTCCCCATTGTTGAAATATGCATCTGTGAGTGTTTGTTATCGCCTACTGCGGGAGCTGCGCAAACTCGTGACAAAGGCATATTTTGTATAATAGCGGACCGCAACAAAATGGCAACCATGGCTGAGACAAAATAAAGCAAGATGCATGTCACGTCAACTTATCACAGAAGTGTAGTGCATTCCTGACGGTGGCTAACGCTACATTCACTCTGCTTCGTCTGAGTCTTGGAAGTAACGTTACTATCAGTTGCTTGCATTTGGATATCAATTTAATTTCTTTCCTTTTGCATCTTTGCTTCATCAACTTGTGTTTGATGCTTTTTACTCACCCTTATTGAAGCAATGATATGGTAGCGGCTAATGCCGCAAAATTTGTAACATACATTTGCACATTCACAAACGTGTATCAATTCATCGTCAATTTTATAGATTGGCTTTCTTTGGCATCTTTAGCAACAAAGCACACAGGATTGCTTTAGTGGTTGTGTAGTGCTTTAGTGGCTGAACCTTTGCTAGCCAGTAGCCCCCAAACTGTGCATGCATCAAGTGCCACTGAGTGTTAGCCATAGGATACAGTACACACGTAGTTGTTTACATTTATTATAATTACCAAACTCATATCCCCACTGGCATGTATCCGGGTCTAGCTTTAACTAGGCTTGCCTAGTCTTGATTTAATATGTTCTTCCTCTTCCTCTTCTTCATCTGAAGGTGAGGTCTGGTACCAATGTTTTGGTGTGCGGGCCCAACGGCTGTGGAAAGAGCTCTCTCTTTAGAGTCCTCGGAGAGGTGAGAAACTTTATGTGCAAACTAGTTTTGGCCAACGGGTGCTGATATTGAAGGGATGCATTGGTAAACGCACTCTTCCAGTCTTGTGAATACAACATTGGGGTGTAACAATTAAATACAGCAATGATTCAATTTCTATTTATTTTCTGAAATGTTTTACTTCAATTCATTTCAGTAGTTTTAAAAATTGCAATAGGCATACAAATGTGACGAGAATAATTCAGTCAACAACGATACCATATTATGCAGTTAAACAAATGTGACGAGACTAATTCAGTCAACAACGATACCATATGCAGATAAACAAATGTGATGAGACTAATTCAGTCAACAATGATACCATATGCAGTTAAACCCCAAGTTATACGTTCACAGCATTGTGCTTAGAAATTAATTAAACACACACATATTTAGAATAATACTGATTTATAAATGTTTCCAGATAAACGTAACTGGAAATGCCTTGAATTACTTTGATTGCTTTCTTTCTTTTTATGTTTGTATTTATTGAAAACATTTAACATTAATAACATAAAACATCAATCCCCTTACTAATAGTAACACTTAATTTTTTTCAGCTCTGGCCTCTGTTTGGAGGAACGCTGACCAAACCTGAGAGAGGAAAACTCTTCTACGTCCCACAGGTAGATAGTCCTACTTCTTGTTCCCTCTGGGATCTTAGTCAGTGATGACAAACACCTGACATTGACATGTCGGGATGTGGTCAGTTCACTTGAATCAGTTAAATCAATGCAGGAAGTAGATTTTCTTCTCCTTCTCTTTCTTTCAAATTCAAACTCTTCATCGCTCTCGTCAAATGAACTGTGTGTGTTTGTCCAGAGACCCTACATGACACTGGGCTCCCTAAGGGACCAGGTCATCTACCCAGACACCATGGAGGATCAGAGGAGGAAGGGCATTTCTGATCAGGTAGGACACCATCGAGCTGTGGAAGTCTGCCAACTAGGCCACAGTCTGCCAGTCTAATTCAATTTTTTAAGAGATAAGAGATTGTCACTGTAGTGAATAGTAGTAAATAAGCCAACAATAAGCTGTCACTGTACGATCTGTCAGTAGTAGTAAATAAGCCAACAATAAGCTGTCACTGTATGACCTGTCGGTAGTAGTAAATAAGCCAACAATAATCTGTCACTGTACGATCTGTCAGTAGTAGTAAATAGGCCAACGCAGGAGATACTGGTATCGAGCCCAGCTCTCTGCGTTGCTTCCGGCTTGGCCGGCCGTCGTACTAACACAATTGGCAGTGTTAGAGGGTGGGACAGCTGGTGGGTGGGTCCTGGTTGTTGTAAACAGCGACTCCTACAGTTCGGTCGGGGCGCCTGCTCAGCGAGGAAAGGATCTAAGGGGGGTAGTGTGATCCTTCCACACGTTACACCCTCTCAGTGAGAGTCCGCGCTGCCAGGTGAAAAGAAGCGGTTGATTGGCTACACATATGTCGGAGGAAGCATGTGATGGCCTCCACTCTCCCAGACCGACTGTAGGGGGTAGGTGCGCAGCGACCAGGAAGGGGATTGGGGATTGGCATAACGACTAACATTGGGATGGGAGAAAAACGGAGGGAAAAGGAGGGGGGGAATATAAAAAATATATATATAAGTAGTAGTAAATAGGCAAGTTTCTTGCTCAAGTTGAAATATTTTTACCTTATTAAATATTTGTATATTATTTGGCTGTTGGCTAGTGTTGATTTCAAGCCCCGAACAGCACAAACAGTCCTCACAAAGTACTCTTTGTACCGGTTGGTGCTGTCCCAATAGCTTTTCTCATTCAGACTGTCTTTCTGTGTTTGTCCAGGTGTTGAAAGAGTACCTGGACAACGTCCAGCTGGGTCACATCCTGGACCGAGAGGGTAACTGGGACACGGTCCAAGACTGGATGGACGTCCTCAGTGGAGGAGAGAAGCAGAGGATGGCCGTAAGGAGGCGTTCTCTTGTCTTTTGTTTGTGTCTGTGTTCAGTTTCCTCCTCTTGTATTTGAGATGTCATTCACTTCCAGTCAATAGTCAATGAGATACAGACCCATCTATAAACAGGGTTCCTATTCAGTCACAGGTGGAATCTCAACATTGTATTTTCCAAGTCTGGTAAAATCATGGAAAGTGTTGCATATCCATAACGTCTTGTAAATATCATGGAATTTGTTAATTGTTGCCCCACACACACTCTTTATATATAGTATATATGAGTTGGTCAGTTGTTTAATATCAAGCTTGGCTGCTGGTAAATCTAGTTGTCTTTTTCAAGGTACCATACCTTAATAACTTGGACATTGTTTTGCTGTGAAATTTACATTATTTATTTTCCTTTCCTTACGTAACAATATTGGCAATTTGATTTTTCTGTGTGTGTAGATGGCCAGGCTGTTCTACCACAAGCCCCAGTTTGCCATCCTGGATGAGTGCACCAGTGCAGTGAGTGTAGACGTGGAAGACTTCATCTACAGCCACTGCCGGACGGTAAGACCACACACCACACAAAGCTATATATATATATATGACGGATGACAAATTAAAGGAAATACCTGAAGAAATTGGTGTAGAAACGAATGCAGATGCTTCCATACAGGTGTATGCAAGATGCAGTCATGCTCTGTGGCATCAGGTATAAAACTGCACGCGTTCTACTCTCCCAGTGGTCTCTTCCGGGATGACGATGCTCCCGTCCACAGAAGGGCTTGATGAGTCAAATGATGTGAATCATATATTATGTCCTTCGCAGTCACCAGATCTCAACCCAGCTGAACACCTATGGGAGATCTTGGACTGACATGTTAGACAGCGCCCTCCATCATCATCATCCTCAAAACACCAACCAGTAGAGTTCCAGAGACTTGTAGAGTCTATGGTGTTCCACCCCTCCAGTAGAGTTCCAGAGACTTGTAGAATCTATGGTGTTCCACCCCTCCAGTAGAGTTCCAGAGACTTGTAGAATCTATGGTGTTCCACCCCTCCAGTAGAGTTCCAGAGACTTGTAGAATCTATGGTGTTCCACCCCTCCAGTAGAGTTCCAGAGACTTGTAGAATCTATGGTGTCCCACCCCTCCAGTAGAGTTCCAGAGACTTGTAGAATCTATGGTGTCCCATCCCTCCAGTAGAGTTCCAGAGACTTGTAGAATCTATGGTGTTCCACCCCTCCAGTAGAGTTCCAGAGACTTGTAGAATCTATGGTGTTCCACCCCTCCAGTAGAGTTCCAGAGACTTGTAGAATCTATGGTGTCCCACCCCTCCAGTAGAGTTCCAGAGACTTGTAGAATCTATGGTGTCCCATCCCTCCAGTAGAGTTCCAGAGACTTGTAGAATCTATGGTGTTCCACCCCTCCAGTAGAGTTCCAGAGACTTGTAGAATCTATGGTGTTCCACCCCTCCAGTAGAGTTCCAGAGACTTGTAGAATCTATGGTGTCCCACCCCTCCAGTAGAGTTCCAGAGACTTGTAGAATCTATGGTGTCCCGTCCCTCCAGTAGAGTTCCAGAGACTTGTAGAATCTATGGTGTCCCGTCCCTCCAGTAGAGTTCCAGAGACTTGTAGAATATATGGTGTCTCACCCCTCCAGTAGAGTTCCAGAGACTTGTAGAATCTATGGTGTTCCACCCCTCCAGTAGAGTTCCAGAGACTTGTAGAATCTATGGTGTCCCGTCCCTCCAGTAGAGTTCCAGAGACTTGTAGAATCTATGGTGTTCCACCCCTCCAGTAGAGTTCCAGAGACTTGTAGAATCTATGGTGTCCCACCCCTCCAGTAGAGTTCCAGAGACTTGTAGAATCTATGGTGTTCCACCCCTCCAGTAGAGTTCCAGAGACTTGTAGAATCTATGGTGTTCCACCCCTCCAGTAGAGTTCCAGAGACTTGGAGAATCTATGGTGTCCCGTCCCTCCAGTAGAGTTCCAGAGACTTGTAGAATCTATGGTGTTCCACCCCTCCAGTAGAGTTCCAGAGACTTGTAGAATCTATGGTGTCCCATCCCTCCAGTAGAGTTCCAGAGACTTGTAGAATCTATGGTGTTCCATCCCTCCAGTAGAGTTCCAGAGACTTGTAGAATCTATGGTGTCCCATCCCTCCAGTAGAGTTCCAGAGACTTGTAGAATCTATGGTGTTCCATCCCTCCAGTAGAGTTCCAGAGACTTGTAGAATCTATGGTGTTCCATCCCTCCAGTAGAGTTCCAGAGACTTGTAGAATCTATGGTGTTCCACCCCTCCAGTAGAGTTCCAGAGACTTGTAGAATCTATGGTGTTCCACCCCTCCAGTAGAGTTCCAGAGACTTGTAGAATCTACGGTGTCCCACCCCTCCAGTAGAGTTCCAGTAGAGTTCCAGAGACTTGTAGAATCTATGGTGTTCCATCAGTAGAGTTCCAGAGACTTGTAGAATCTATGGTGTCCCACCCCTCCAGTAGAGTTCCAGAGACTTGTAGAATCTATGGTGTCCCACCCCTCCAGTAGAGTTCCAGAGACTTGTAGAATCTATGGTGTTCCATCAGTAGAGTTCCAGAGACTTGTAGAATCTATGGTGTCCCACCCCTCCAGTAGAGTTCCAGAGACTTGTAGAATCTATGGTGTTCCATCCCTCCAGTAGAGTTCCAAAGACTTGTAGAATCTATGGTGTTCCACCCCTCCAGTAGAGTTCCAGAGACTTGTAGAATCTATGGTGTTCCATCCCTCCAGTAGAGTTCCAGAGACTTGTAGAATCTATGGTGTTCCACCCCTCCAGTAGAGTTCCAGAGACTTGTAGAATCTATGGTGTCCCATCCCTCCAGTAGAGTTCCAGAGACTTGTAGAATCTATGGTGTTCCACCCCTCCAGTAGAGTTCCAGAGACTTGTAGAATCTATGGTGTTCCACCCCTCCAGTAGAGTTCCAGAGACTCGTGCATTGAAGCTGTTCTGGCGGCTCATGGTCCAACACCTTACTAAGACACTTTTATGTTGGTTTTTCCTTTAATTTGTCACACATCTGTACATATCCTATTCCACGGGGTACCCAATGTTTTTAACATCTAACAGCAATGGCATGGCGTTTCTTCAGACATGTAACCAGTAGGTCTTTCTCGGCTGCTTATGTCATGGTGTTATGTCCAAAAGTTGACGATGTGTTGTCTCTGGTCCGCAGGTCGGTATCACCTTGTTCACTGTGTCACACAGAAAGTCGCTGTGGAAGCATCACAAGGTAGGAACCCACACAGAAGGTCATATGGTCTCTTGTGTTGTCGGGGTGGGGGGAAATAACCTTGAACCTTTTAGTGACGTCATCACTTTGACTGAATCTGCCAAGTAGAGGCAGGCACTCATAATGTATTATCATATTATGGAAGAGCTCCATATTGATGTCATATTATGGAAGAGCTCCATATTGATGTCATATTATGGAAGAGCTCCATATTGATGTCATATTATGGAAGAGCTCCATATTTTTTGTTATGCATGTACATAAACCACAAATATGTACATGCAATAGCAACTAGGGTACATAAGAAAATGTTTGAAAGATTTTAAATGGAATAGAGCTAAGAACAACAACAAAATAGAAAGCATAGGGAAACGAGCGCTAGTTTGACAAATAGGATACAGGCTAAATGTCTAGGCTCGGAGCTCAAAATATCCAGGGGAGGAATGTGAAATATGGGTGCTCTGGTGACGAGTTCTTTACAAATAACAATCTGTATTGTCAGTCATGCCTCCAAGAGGAGGTTCTTCACCATGTTGTTCACCTTTTTTTTTTTTTTTTTTTTTTTTACTTTTTTTTTTTTGCTTTTTGATACTTTTTTAAACTGTTTATTGGTATTTTCTTTTTTTTTCAGTTTTACAGCATCAGTTCAACAGTTGAACAACCATACAATAGGAAATGCTGTCAACTGCCCCCCCTCCCAGAGTTACAGAAAATAGATTCAAATTACCCCCCCCCCCCTCTATAAATAAAAAAAAAAAAACAATATAAACAAACAAACAAAAAATCGGCCAGACCCCCTCTCCCCTCCCCCAGACTAGGACCTCAACACATTCAGTTTTTTCTTTTTTTACACATTGAGAGTTTTGTAAACCCAGTTACACCCGTCTAACAGGTGCCCATACCTCTACACCAAACAAATAAAAATCTACCGTTACATCTTTTCTCTTCAAAGAGTAACTAATAACATTTACAGTATCATTCATTGCAATATATACCCTTCAGAAAGACAAAAGGGAGCTTCAATCATGTTATTCACCTCGGTGTTTTACCTTTGTCCCCCTTGCAGTACTACCTCCACATGGACGGCAGAGGGAACTACGAGTTCAAGCCCATCACGGAGGAGACGGTGGAGTTCGGCTCCTAGTCCGCTGTCGGCAGCGTGCGCACACACATCCACACACCGGCTCCGAAGAAAACCAGTCCACTAATTTCTCTGCACATGACGACGAGTTGTAAACTAAAACCTAGACAACACTGTTTTTAATCAACCGTTTTGTTTGTTCTTGTTTTTTGCAAGCCGTGTTTGAGTGGGGGGAGGGAGAAATCAGTTTAGTCCGATTTAATGATTTCTTTGTCCAAGGTGATTGTATATAATTTGTAATTTATGGCTACAGTTGTCGCACTGGGCCAAACTTGTAGAGAAAGGACGAATCTAGAATTCTGTTTGCGTCATACAGTATGCCTGCAAACTTCATGCCTTCTAATGATGAAAGAAATCAAACAGGTTAGCTTGTACAGAAGCGTTGATGGATTTAACTCTGCAAGTTAAATCTTCAGAACCACTGGTCCCTTAGTACGGTAGCTAAACCTTTGCCCTAGGGGTCTTCAGAACCACTGGTCCCTTAGTACGGTAGCTAAATCTTTGCCCTAGGGGTCTTCAGAAGCACAGGTCCCTTAGTACGGTAGCTAAACCTTTGCCCCAGGGGTCTTCAGAACCTCTGGGCCCTTAGTACGGTAGCTAAACCTTTGCCCTAGGGGTCTTCAGAACCTCTGGGCCCTTAGTACGGTATTTGTTCTTCTGAGATCAGTACTGGGGTCTACGTAAAGTGCTACTCTGATGTTCAGTTGCATAAGTGATGCTGCTGGCTGCCTCTGGTGATGAAATCCTTAACGGAAGCCTGTTCAGTGATGTGGGGCGTCACAGAGACTGATGCCTGTGGGTTTTGCATTTCAAAGCTACATCTGTTGAGGCGCGCGCCCATGATGTTGCAAGAGACTCTGGCCGTGTTAATAGGTTAGCTTAGCGTGCACCTCCGGACACAAGAGTGTACCCCGCGGTTGTCCATCAAAAGGAGCCAATCTGATTTGGTTAAACACATGTTCTGCACATCGGAATGAAAAGAAAAAGCCAAGTACGTTCTGATGTGCTGTTGAACATGAGTCACACACAGGCATACATTTAATAACCTTGCCTTTTTCAGAGCCAACTCACTAGAACGTTATGAAGGATTTAACACAGTTGGCCACGATGATCCACACTCTTCAAAAAGCAAGGTGGTGTGTTAACCTTTCCTTTTTTTTTTAATCATGTTTAATGCTGTTAGAATTCTAATATATATATGTGGAATCTTGTTTTTTTTTTTGATAATTTTTTGTGATTTTGGATCATTTTAAATCTCACTGGATAAAATGTAGGTGATCAGGAGACGTATATGAATTTGCTTCAAAAAGTGCAATCATGGCCGTTTTCTCAGCCTAGCACAGTCGCACATGAATTCAGACCTGCAAGCCTTTTCCTTAACATCCTACCACACTACACCCCACCCTACCCTACCCTACCCCACCCTACCCTACCCCACCCTACCCTACCCTACCCTACCCTACCCCATCCCATTACTCAAAAGTTGCCTCTTCCTGTTTTCCAGTGTTATGGAACACTAATTTCAGTCCTTATTTTTGTGAAATGTAAAGAATGTGGCCTCTGTAGAACTGATGGTTTTATATGGAAGATAATGATATTAATAATGTGACTGCACTCTGAAAGCGCATGGACCTGCAATAAACGTGTACGAATAATGCATTTTCATTTAAAAAGAAAAAACAAGTTTAAGTGTTTTTTTTTTTTTTTTATTATATCTTTTCTCCCGAGCCGGCGTGTGGATTTGGTGAAGCAGGAATGCGGATGTGTGTGGTGTTTGACCCTGTGAACGATCAACATTCTGTGGTCGTCTCTTAGCAAAGGTTCAGTCGTCACAAGGTGATGGAAAGGAATCCTAAGGGTTACTCCCAAGTCGAGTTGCAATGACTGCTCGTAAACTTGCCATGTTTACTTAAAGGGGAACTTCACCAAAAACCAATGTTGATTTATTTTGCACATAATCTCACACACATCCAAAAGCTATAAGCAGTTTTGCACACATTTACTTTGACAGTTATTGAGAGTAAATTAGTTGGAATATGGTCACCAGTGAGGTCATTCGGGGCATTGAGTCCTTGTGTTGCCCAATGTAAGCTACCCCCCCTGCAGCATGCCTATAAAACACATCACCATAGTCTAAATTGATAAGAAAACGGCTTCAACAATCCTCTTCCTACTAATCACAGGCAAGCTGGATCTATTTCTGTATAGGAAGCCAGAGATCCGTAAATGAACATTTCTCATCGAGCCACAAGCCAAGATATTTATACAGTACTTGGTGACACTCAATGTTAGAATCACTTACAGTAGATATATGTACTTCATCATAATGAACATTTCTGGCTTTGGAGAACAGCATACATTTAGTTTTACTAGCATTGAGGACTCATTTAATATTGATAAAAGCTTACTAAAGAACATTAAAAAAGAAAGCTGCAAGTTTTGAATGGTCATTGATACAGTATACACAATAGTATCGTCCACATATAGATGGAAATGACTATTATTAATATAAATATTGAAAAGGACACTGAACCTTGCGGCACACCTTTTTAGTTATGGACAAGAATTCCAATTGAGCAGGACCAGATTTCACACATTGACGTCTAGAAGATGGATAATCCTGATGACGTCACTGGTGGCCATATTCAAACTAATTTGCTCTCAACGTGTGCAAAACTGGTAATCGTTTTTGGATGGGAGATGTGCAAGAATGTATGGAACGTCCTTTTATTTATTGATGTATTTATTTTTTCTTGAACCTCCTGACATGGTCATACTGTATCATACATACCGCAATAATTACCAAGTCATGATATTTGGGTTTCCCCTTTAGCCTACTCTGCAACGTCATCTGTTGCATGACCCACAAGCCAGCGGTGAGATCTGTATGCTTTCAATACTTTGAATCTGTTGAGTCACCGAACAGTTACCTTTGCCCCCTCTATCTCACCCTGTCCTGGGTAGAAAGGCACCATCTCTTGAGTAGGACACTGGTGGAAATGTGACTCGGCACGTGCTTAAAACGTTTCATGATGACTAGGGCTGACCCCTATTAGTCGATTAATCTGTCGAAAGGAGCCGTAGTCGACTAACCAACCTCTTAGTCGAATAGTAAAAAAAAAAATAAAAAATAATTATAATATATATATATATATTTTTTATCATTCTTTCCAAAAGAAAAGAGGCATAGAAGCGTGGCTAACTCTAATGGCACGCATTCCAGAGGCTAACTGCCTACGAAAACAGGCACAGAGGCACTGAAAGAGGATTTCACCCATCTAAAGAACACATTACTATAATAAATAATATAATAAGATGTATCCATCAGTGGACCAATTTCATGCTTTTGCAGAGGACAAGAAGCCTTCAGTCGACCCCACAGCCCAAATGGAATGATACAAAAATAAAGATTTTTTTGTCGACCAATAGTCGACTAACGGCAAATGTTGGCCAATCATAGTCGACCATCCAAATCCTTAGTCGGGGACAGCCCTAATGATTACACATGAATCGTGCCTAGTTTAACGAGCTTTACAGCGAGATTATGGGTTCCTCAATCAAGATAATCCCAGTTTGCAGATATTCTGATGTCACTGATGAGCTAATTCTGTTGATTGTCATTTCTCACATAATAGCAACAGCAATCCTCTTCTGTCAACTGTATATAATAGCCTCCTGAGACCCAGCCCATTGAATTGTGTCCTCATCAGTTGACATTTTGTTCACATGTGTATCTCTCTTAGTATTTTGATCTACTCTACCAATTCCTGCTGTACTCTACAGAGGACATCCAGGGCTTTCCATTTGGTGTATTGCATGATAGGGTGGCATGCTGGGAAGTTCCTCTTTTTTTTTCATCCAAAATGGCAGGAATAGGAAACGGCTCATTTTATGGAAAAGATAGGTAGGTCAAATACTGTTTATTATTGGGTTTTTTTTTTTTTTACTATGAAAATATATATATTCTTGTTTATTAACATGTTAGGAATGATATATTTAATTCTGAAAGCAGTTAAATTATTTGAGTTTTTAGCAATAGCCCTTTTATAAATGTCAATTTGGCTTAGTTGGCTACACTGTTTAGGTCTACATTTCAGAATACAATGGGACTTAGCTCTATATTTAGGTTATTGTATTATATGAATGTTTATAGGTTTATTTTTATAACCTTACATTGAAACGGCATTAGGAATATGGAATATTGATTGGATTTAGATAAAGTCATTGAACCGTCTTATTTGTCATAATAGAACATTTGTGATGTATGATGTCATAATCAAACATTCTAGAACATTTGTGATGTCACAGTATGATGTCATAATCAAACGTTCTACAACATATATTCAACAATTCTCTCAGAATCTCATTGTGCATCTTGAAACAGTGCTGAGCAGTACTGAACAGATAGACTAAACAACTAGATTGAAGCCTGCATTTCTAGACCAGGGTGCCTTGCCTACCGTTTTGCTGTGGAAAGAGCCGGCAAGTTGATTTACGGCTTTCAGTTGTGGAGGAATTTTGTCATGTGTCAAGTTGGCGGTGATTTTGGAGAATTTATGTTAGCCAAATAACTAAATTACAATAATAGATATAGATAAAATATATTTTTTTCATATAAATAATTATTTATTTAACACTTTCAGTGTCAGCCATAACATTGATTAATGTCCTTGAGTGCCATCATCCACTTCAATGATGGCGTTAAAAATGCATAATATATGTTTTAAATTATGGCTATGTGTCTAATCTGCCCGTCGCTTATCAATGACTTTGTCAACATTGTCGAAACGGATTGTTTTTTAATCGGTTCATAATCCTTTTTATAGCATTTCGAAAAGCTATTGTTTTCTCGAAGATTTCCGGAAAATAGAAAGATTCCCTCATAAACGCCATTTATTGGAATATTCTCGAATACACTAGACACGTTGTCATTTGTGGGCCTATTTATGAATCATTTTCAAATAAACGCTAGATTATCGATAGTATATGTCTACTTATGTGACACTATAGAAGCGAGCTGAGAAATCGATTCTCTCATTTCCTCAACAGCACACACACATATACACATACGGGACACGCTGTTATCTCAGTGAATACAGCTCTGATTAACCTAAAACTAGACTCCTTACCTTAGATCAGATGTTCTCCAAAAAGATTATTCCAATTCCTGATCGCTATTCCAAATATCGATCGCGTTTATTGATTGATTATTGGCTGCTGTAAATATATATTCCAGGCTGCTTTCCAACTCGCGATCACTTCCCTCATCATCAGATCCCTCGCCAGCATAGTGGAGCGAGGAGGCTCCCCCTCCACAGATCCACCAGTATAATCGAATGGCCTGCAGTTACACAGGGATAGACGATAGGGGGCGGTATTTTCCCATCGGAGCTCCTAGAGGGGCTGCTGTACCAACGGGAGACTCGGTTGATGAAATATGAATTCGGATCGCTAATAAAAAAATCAAACGACAATTCGCGTCGTCGGCACTCAACGGGGGGCATGAAAAGACGACATAACACGTCGCTGGCACTCAAAGTGTTAATATTCTACAGACATTGTTTACGTTAAGTTTGATGGTCTTTTTACACAAAGATGGTCTTGGTGTCCACTACAGTGGACATACTGTAACATTTAAAATAAATTAAAAAAAAGTAAATTGTAAGATGTTTTATTAATTGAACCCTAAATAGGTAGGAAATCACAAAGAAATATTTTTTTGAGGACACTTTTTTTCCTCGGTTCCCAGGAGGATAGATCAACACTGCAGTGTGCAACCAGAGAATGAAATGCTTTCTAACTGAAGTGGCTAAAGCCAGTTCATTGTTTTAGCCGTCTTGAGTTGTTCGTTGCTTGACGAATTGATTTGGAATAGAGACAAAGTCCATGTGTGTTAAGTGTGACTAGTGCTAGAGAATAAACATATTGTCTGGCCTGCCTATCAGCCAATATGCGGTGTGTCACTTACATGGCCCAAATACAGGAAGTAACACCACAGTAACCCACAAAAAAATTCTCATTCTCATTTGCAAAGAGCTCAAGAGAAGAAAAAGAAAGTACGACTTCCCGAACCTGTGCCTGTAACACACTTCGATTGTTGGAGAGAACAGGTTCAACCGTTCAACTATGAGGGGCAGGTTGGACTTCTTGCTGCTTGTGTGCTATTGGCAGGCATCATCATGGCATCTCGGCCAACCTCTGGGAGCAGGTACTGTAGAGTATTATCTCTGAAACTAACCAACACATTAGAGACTTTGCATTGAATGTTTGTCTAGTTCGCTTTCCTCCAGTATCGCTGCCTGTAATCATTAGTAACCACTTTCAAAAGAAATTGCCTAATTTCTGTGCAGTGGTAGAGTCTGTAAAACACTGGGTATTTATATATTGTATCCGGTATATTACTGTTCCACTGTGACTTGTATACAATATTGAATAATAAGACACCAAATAATTGTGTTTTCGTTTATATGTTTCTCATAATATCAACACAATAGCAACCGTTGTCTCTTCCTCCATTGCCATGTACAAATCAGTGGTTGCTATGTTACAGGCAGCCATGCTGGAAGACTGAGAACTATACAAACGTTCCAAGGCCTCTATTCACATTCTCACGTGGTAGTCCGCGATCAACGTGAGATTTTGAATGATCCGTCATTCACCTGGGCTGGGAGTCTTGTGTGCTTTTAATTTTTTGATTTGAAATCTTTATTTCGAACATGTAAATACAAACAAAATAAAACAAAAACTAATCATTAATCTCAAGCGATTTTTTTTAAATAAAAAAACAAACAAAAACAAAACAAAAAAGAACATAACTCAATTTACATGTTCGAAAAGGAGTAGGAAGAAGTATACATTTATTTAATCCTACCCCTTTTTCACTACTCAAAATGAATGTAATTTCTTATTAATTAAAAACCTTACAAAATAATATATATATATATATATATATAAAACGAAGGGAAACCCGCGAATGTCAAATCCCTTCCTCATCCCTGTACCTCGTGAATTATTTTTCTTAATTTTTTTTTATTGATCTTTTTCCCCCTCCTTTTTCCTCCGATTTTCTCCCATCCCAATGTTAGTCGTTATGCCAATTCCCAATCCCCTTCCTGGTCGCTGCGCACCTACCCCCCACAGTCGGTCTGGGAGAGTGGAGGCTATCACGTGCTTCCTCCGACACACGTCTAGCCAATCAACCGCTTCTTTTCACCTGGCAGCGCGGACTCTCACTGAGAGGGCGTAGCGTGTGGAAGGATCACACTACCCCCCTTAGATCCTATCCGCGCTGAGCAGGCGCCCCGACCGAACTGTAGGAGTCGCTGTTTACAACGACCCGGACCCACCCCGCCAGCTTTCCCACCCTCTAATACTGCCAATTGTATTAGTGTGAACGGCCAGCCAAGCTGGTGACAACCCCGGAGCTGTGAGGCTGGATTCGAATCCAGCGTCTCTGGTGTTGGTGACGAACGCAATCTCCGCTACGCCACCTGACAGCCCCATTCTTTTTCTTTATAACTCAGTTTGAATTGTCTTATGTTTGGACAATTCACGCCGATAATGCTGTGCATGGTGGGAGATGGAGATCAACGGGGTGTTCTCTCTGCTGCTGCCCCCCGGCTCTGGAACAGCCCCCCCCCCTCCCCCCCCCCCCCCCCCCCCCCCCCCCCACATAAGATCTGCCCAGAGCCTAGAGGTGTATCCTTGCTCAAAACACACCTCTCCTCCCTGGCCTTTGACCAGAGCTATAGCCCAGCATCTATACATGACGTCCGCTGTCACTCTGCACTTTTTATCTAATTTTCTTGTCTCTTTTATTGCACTTTGCCCTTGCTTTCTTATATGTACTGTACTCTACCTTTTTTGTAAAATTCTAGTGTATTTTATTGCATTGTATGTGTTTTTTACCATGTTGTGAAGCACTTTGGTTTGGCTGTTAGCCATTTGTAAATGTGCTATATAAATAAAACTGACTTGACTTGACTTGACTTGACTTGTTTGGTTCTCCGCAGGGACCCTGCGTTTCGTGGGGCTCGGAGACTGGGGGGGCACGCCGCTGCCTCCCTACTACACCGCTCACCAGCAGGCCATCGCTGCAGAGATGGACTGGACGGCCCGGACTGTGGGACTGGACTTCGTCCTCAGTTTAGGAGACCACTTCTATTTCAATGGGGTCAAGGACGTGGATGACCACCGCTTCAAGGCTAGTCCATGTAACCCCAACTCACAGCAAGTTATATGCCAATGAGAATAGAATAGCTGTATAGAATGTTTTTATTTATTTTATTTAATTTTTCAGATTATGATGCAATCACTTCATAGGGCGGGCGCACACTATATATGCAAAACCTAGCATTTCAAAATGGGAATTTTACATACAAACTTCTGACTGGACAGAGTGCTCTGGTGCCATGTTGCCATAGTGGCGGAGTAATGAGAATATAATGTAGCTTCACTACAAAAGAAAACCATAATCGAATGTAATCAGATTCCTAGTATGGAATATAGAGCGTTTAGGTTGAGAGATTGTAGACGCCAACATAATGTCCACATTTTTAGAAGAATGGTTGTAGATAATGACACTGCATTCTGTGAATTGCTCAACTGGTATTGGTGTCTTATGGATTTTGGATATACATGTAACTCAAAGGTAACCCGATTAAGTTACTTGGTGCTTAGTGTTCCAGTGTACTGTGTCACTGATGGTGGAAAAACTGCCGGTTTAAACATAAGTCATGTGTCAAAAAGGATTACAATGTATCCTTCTCAGCTTGCTGTCAGTAGGCTGACAGCGGCCGGAAACAAGCAGGTGTCACATCAAAGTGTCTGTTCCTCCTTTGCTTCCGGATGGACAAATTTGACCATGTTTCAGAGAATGTGGTTGGTTGAGTAGTACGGTAGTAAGCAGACAGGCTGGTTAGGTGGGTGCACTCAGGGGAGGGGGCGAGGGAGAGAATAACAAACTATTTTCACGGCCAAGGCCCATTTCCATTGTTCCAGCAACCAAAAGCATACAAGTGCCCCCTTGTGGCACTATATTGCCATTGTGCCTTGTTTAAAAGTACATTAATTAACCACACATTTGGCTAAAGTATATTTGTAAATTAAAAACCACCATGTTTCTCTCAATTCTCTAGTTTCCTTCCAGAAATATGTTCTGAATATATCCATAAAACTGAATCCACAGATCAAGAGGAAAACGTAATGCCCCCAAAAATGACAGACATACAATAATTTGTCAGTGTGAAAATGACTGTTTGATTGATTGATTGAAAATGTTATTAACAGATTGCAGAATGGGTACAATACAGTACAGCTCAATACACACAATTGTTAAGGGGATGCAGACCAGAGAAAGACTTTCGTCTTGTTTACATCAGGGTCCCCCATTTTCAACTGTACATTGGAATATCGACAACCTTACTTGGTCCCAAGAAGAGGGTCTTGTGTATTATTGGGTTAACTTAGGACATTTACTGTACATTGAAGGGGGTTGGGTTAGGACATTTACAGGGGCCAGTTTCGAATTGCAGTCTCCCCGTAGGTGCTCTTTGAGAGTGGTTTTGAAAGTGGGTAGTGATTCACATTCCTTTACAGCTTTGGGTAGGGCGTTCCACATTGATGTGGCATAATTGCAAAACGTGTTTAGTCCCTTGTTTGTGCCGAATCTGGGTTTAACATGATTTGTGGAGCTCCCTCTGGTGTTGTGGTCGTGGTATTCACTGACCTTTGGGAAGTATTTTGATTTTGACATGTACATGGGTACCTTAGTCGTGTAGTGTATCTTGTAGACCAGGCCCATTGCAAGTTGCTGTACTCTGTCGTCTACTCTAAGCCATCCTAGGTTGTCAAAGTGGGCATGGGTGAGGTGGGTTCTAGGAGTAAGGTCAAGCAGTAGTCTGACCAGTTTGTTTTGTGATGTTTGTAATCTTGTTTTTATCGCCTTTGAGGTGCTTTGGTACCATGAGGTGCACGCATAGTCGTAGTACCCTTGAATGAGTGCTCCTGCCAGAGTCTTCAGGGTATTCTTGTTTACCAGAGAGGAGATCCGGTACAAGAATCTAGTTCGTTGGTTGACTTTTTTTTATTACATTGGATGTCATTTTGTCACAGGAAAGATTTGCCTCTAATAATAATAATAATAAATCAAATTTATATAGCGCCTTTCATAGAACCCAAGGTCGCTTTACAATCGGGACAAAAAATAGGGCAAGGAAAGTAGGGGGGGAGGGGGAAGAGGGGATATGGGAAAGTAGGGGATAATGGACCTAATTTAATCTAAAACTAACTGATGGGGAAAGCCTTGGTGAAGAGGTGTGTTTTTAGAGCGGATTTGAAGGTGTCCAGGGTTGGGGCGTTGCGGATTTCGGGGGGAGAGAGTTCCAGAGGGTAGGGGACGCCACGCTGAAGGCTCTGTCCCCAAAAGTCCGTAACCTGGTGCGAGGGATGGAGAGGAGACCTAGATCAGAGGATCGTAGGTTCCGGGATGGAGTGTACTGGTGGAGGAGATCAGACAGGTACCGGGGGGCGAGGGCATGGAGGGATTTGTAGGTGAGGAGCAGGAGTTTGAAGGTGATGCAGAACCTGACTGGAAGCCAGTGGAGATGGATGAGGGTGGGGGTGATGTGCTGCCAGGGCTTGGTGTGAGTGAGAACCCTAGGATGGAACCTAGGTACAGCAGTCACATGTAGTACAATGACAATAACACACCATGACAAACAAACAGTGGAGTATTATTAGTAGTAGTAGTAGTAGTAGTAGTAGTAGTAGTAGTAGTAGTAGTAGTAGTAGTAGTAGTAGTAGTAGTAGTAGTAGTAGTAGTAGTAGTAGTAGTAGTAGTAGTAATAATAATAGTATTAGCATTATTATTCGCAATAATTACTAATAAACAGGGTTCCCTTCAACAGGACACATTTGAGAATGTCTTCTACCAACCCTCTTTGTTGGACATCCCCTGGTACCTGGTGGGGGGCAATCATGACCACAGGTGGAACATCTCTGCTCAGATCGCATACTCGGACAGATCCCACAGATGGTACATTGTTGTTTACCAAACACAAAGTAGGCTATATGTACAGGAATTTTGTCCTTGACAATACAGTAGAATATGCATATCACTCTGTCCATACAATTTTCACTACAGTATGATAACTGTAGTTAAAAATAAGATATTCCTTTATTGATCCCGTTGGGGGATCAATCAACCAATACATATCAGACTATATGTATCACTCTTCAGACTATATATATATATCACTATTCAGACTGTAGTATCACTATCACCAGATTATATCACTCTTCAGACTATATGTATCACTATCATTCAGATTATATCACTCTTCAGACTGTATGTATCACTATCACTTCAGACTATATATATCACTCTTCAGACTATATGTATCACTATCACTTCAATATATATCACTCTTCAGACTATGTATCACTATCACTTCAGACTATATCACTCTTCTGACTATATATATATCACTCTTCAGACTATATGTATCACTATCACTTATATCACTCTTCTGACTATGTATATCACTCTTCAGACTATATGTATCACTATCACTTCAGATGATATCACTCTTCTGACTATATATATATATATCACTCTTCTGACTGTAACACTGCATCAGAGATGCGTTGCTCATGGGACGGGGTTGCACGCCGTGCAACCAGTCTGTGAGCAGAAGCACGCGCACGCACATGCACGGATGTGCACGTGCGTGCACACAGGAATGCGCTGCACTCGACTGATGCGCCAACTTGCTAAGTACTACTTTGCATAACAATACGGCCGGTCGTCAGGTCTGTTCAAATACGTTCTCAGATACATTCACACAAAACTTGTGAATGAAATGTGTTACAGTCCATTCGTAGAGGCAATTAGGCACTGTCTTTAGTCTGTGTATGCGAGGGAACATTTATGCGCATGCGTGGGAGCGTGTGCACACGCCCCGGGAGCGCGCGTGCACGTGGCGTGATTAAAACATAGTGCAACCAGTCGTCCCATGAGCAACGCATGCCTGCACTCCATACAGTGGTCTGGGGGCCCCCCAGGGGTCCTTGAGGTGTTTCCAGAGGGTCCCCAGAAAAATGGGGAATATAATATTTTCACTATTTCATTCACTGAAGGTTTGATGGACTAATGAGAGAATATATAAGGGTGACCCTTCTGAGATGTCCACTCACCTCACCTACAGTATAGACGGCTAAAGATTTGTGGACTTAACCATATTTAACAAAAATAAATCTTATCATATGGGGGCCCCCGGCCTAATGTGTATCAATGTAGGGGTGCTTGACACGAAAAAGGTTGAGAACCATTATTGTACTAAAAACAATAGCAGCCTCCATACATGTAGTACTCCATACCAGTGCTAGGAGTATAGCATATACAGTATGGTTAACATAATATGTAAATGAGATTAATGTACGACCGACTGCTCCCAAGCAGTGAAATGCAAGAGCATCCTATATATATAGAGTGTGTACTTAGACTTTTGATACTTAAAGTACATTTAGTAGATTTTTCACTGGAGAATTTTGACTTGGTTTTATTTACATTTACATTTACTTAGTAGCAATGTGCATAATAGTAAAAAGACGAAGGTTAGTAGTTTAATCTGAGTCCAACTCAGTCCTATAGATCAAGGGTTCTCAAACTAGGCCACGAACCCCCATTTCACGAGATTTAGTCCCAGGGATCTAAGAAGACATCTGTTGTTACATGTGATTTTGTCCAGAAGTCCAGAACGGTCTAGATACTGTAGGTGGTGGAGATAACAGAGGAAGTCACTCTTCTGGGGACCCCCTCGAGGACCCCCTGGCGGTCCCCTAACCCCACTTTGAGAACCACTGCTATTAGTTTCACCCCTGTTGTTTCTGGTTTGTCTTCGTAGGAACTACCCACAGCTGTACTACGAGCTCACGTTTACCGTTCCGCACACCAACGTGTCTATGAGCGTGCTGATGATCGACACAGTGGTGCTTTGTGGGAACACCTACGACGGAAACCAGCCGAGAGGACCAGAGGACCCCAAAGCAGCAGAAACGCAGTGGGAGTGGATCGATTCTAGACTGACGAACAGCAAGTAAGCCCATGGACCAAAGACAATTCAAAACACGTTTTCTGTTCATTTGTACACAAAATAGATTAAATTCGATTAGATTAGTAGATAAATTGTATTGTCATTGCACAAGTACAAGTACAGAGTACAACGAAAAATGAAGTTGGCATCTAACAAAGAAGCAGTAAAGCACATTGCAGTATACAGCATATGTGTGTGGGGAATATGAGCTATGGTGTAAATATATTAAGATATGTATGTACAGTATTATTATATACAGTGGTACGAGTATGAATACACTATAGTAATAAACCAGTCTAGCCAGTGGTTTAACTAATAAGAGTAGGTATGTATATACATATGTAAATACATTTGTGTACAGTGTTATTATTATACATTGCTATCATACAGTGTTATACGGATAAACTATAGATTGGATATAGTGGTATAATGTAAGTAGGTATGAGTACATTGTAAAACAGCTGTAGGCAGAATAGGCACTAGTACAAACATAATTTACCCAGGCATGACCGTTGAAAAACAGATTCGGATTAGCTGCGATATAGTGACATTTGCAAAGTCAAAGTGCCAAATTTGGAACAGAGGTAGCGATCCATTATAGAAGAATATTCAGATATGGAGCTGTCGCAAATAGGTCTCTATAGTAGCTATGGATTCCTCAAGATCTCGTTTCAGGTGATCCCTTTATATTCTTTGTAGCTTGAGAACGGAACACACTACAGCCTCCGAAAGACACTGTGTTGGACATATCGCTGGCAGTACAGCAGGTTTTATAGGGTTAACTTTACTTAAACACTGTTTATATTTAAAGTGACAATTTAGTTTATCCTCTATTGGTGATAAGTGGTCATTGCTGTTGTAGTTTTGCATTGTACTGACTTGCTTTCCACCTTGAAAAATTTTGCTCTACCGAGTGAATCTATTAATTCCAAACAAACTGCTGTTGCTGCTGGTTCCTTTACTTAGGTAAAGGTAGAAATACCCACGTAAAAAAATATAAAAATTCTACTTAAAGGTATTATAGATTAAAAGAAAATGAGTAATCTTTTTTTTTTTTACATACATCCACAGAGCTTTTCGAAAGGTGCAGAATAAAAAGTGTTGCTTTTCCCCTCAAAAAAGTATTGATTAATTAATTTATCATAAAAAACTATGTATAGGTCAAAAATGAATGTTGTTGCTTACATGTTTCATGCATGTATCCCCACCCTACTTCCTATTTTCCCACATGGAATGCACCTGATTGGATAAATGACATGCTGGTTCTCTAGTACGACATCTAGTGGCTGAATGTTATCCATAGCACCTTTAAGTAAAGGTAGAAAAGTATTTTATATTGAATGTACTTGAAAGTATAAAAAGTAAAAGTACACATTCTATATGACGTTTGTTTATTCCAGTGCTAGGGGAGCATTCAAATCCTCTATCCATTGACCTCTAAAGGTTATGTAAATGTGATTACGTCCTCTTGAAATTGGGCAGGCTTCGATTTTGAAAATGCATTATCTTCATCAATTTATTTTCCTCAAAGTTGCTAGTAACTGATGTGTTCAGATAAATGTAAAAATACAGTAAGTACTAGGGGTGTAACGGTACACAAAAACCACGGTACGGTACCAAGGACTTTGGACTACTTAAAATAGACTCCGCCTTCCACCTGATGGACACATACTATGTACCTGTACTACTATTTATTATTTATATACATACAGAACTGCTCCACATGGTTTTTAATATATCATGCCTTAAGTACTGTAATAATAATAATAATGGATTGGATTTATATAGCGCTCTTCTCTGACTGTAGTTTTAATGTAGTTGGTGTTTTTTTATATAGTGGTCTTTTTATTGTAGTTTTAACTATTTTTATATATATATATATATATATATATATATATATATATATATATATATATATATATATATATATATATAGTGGTGAGTGTCTATGTATTGTGACTATGTTTGTCTTTCTTTTTTTTTAAACTTTATTTTTTAGCGTTTATCGCTTTTTCTGGTCAAGCATGACCGACAGAAACAGGTTGAATGGGATATAGATCAGGGGAAGACACTCTGAGAAAATACGGCGGGTCCGGGAATCGAACTCGTGTCCCCCAGATCCGTGACGAGCACGGTTTTCCCCGACGCAGAAATAGTGCCGAGATATGCGGTGAGCTACGGGAGCTCCCCGTATGTTTGTCTTTCAACCACTGCACAAATTAAGTTCCGAAAGGAAAATAAAGTAATTTAAAGTATATTAGATTGTGAAAAAAAACAGCCCCCGGTGTGTGGTCGTTAGTGGTTAACATACCGTTGTATTCATTCGGTACACTATACACAGCCGTTCGGTACGGTACGGTACGGTACACACTGAAACTTGTTCGGTACGGATACGTGCACCTTTACACCCCTAGTAAGTACCCTAGAAATGGCAATACTCAAGTACTTTACTTAAAAGTACAGTACTTGAGTAAAAAATAAAAGCAAGAAAAGTGTGTTACTCCCCGTTTTAAATATTAGCCGGTGAATTGAGTCTGATCCCTCTGTTTGATTCCTTGTGCCAGGTCTGAGTATGTGTTTGATTCCTCCTGCCATGGTCTGAGTATGTGGTGGTGTGTTGAGCCTAAGCTGTCTTGTTTGATTCTCCCTTCCAGGTCTGAGTATGTGGTGGTGGCAGGACACTATCCTGTGTGGTCCATCGGCGAGCACGGGCCAACACACGGTCTGACGGAGCGCCTGAGGCAGCTGCTGAAGAAGCACAGGGTCACCGTCTATCTATGTGGTCATGACCATGATCTACAGGTATATAGATATAGGAGTCGGACTACCATCTGATTTACACTGAACAACAATAATCCTGAGTTAAAGTGGTAATCTGCAAGATTCTTATTTTTGTTTGTTCTGGCGTCCTCTAGTGGCGATAAGCAATCCTTGCTGTTGCATTTTTGTTACTGTATTGACTTGCTGTCCATCTTGAAAAGTGCTAACTACTGAGTTAGTCTTCTCTTCATGCCAAACAAATTGCTGTTGCTGCTGGTGTAAAATCACTTCCTGTGTGCCGGATTATTTTTCCAGAAATGTCCTACCAGACACCAGTGTTTAGAACAGCCAAGAACAGCAAATGTAAAAGCATTCATGAACTGGGTATAGGTAGTCACTATAGAATAGACATTATTTGTATAAAATGTTTGAGAATATTATGTTAATATTGCAATATGAAAGAATGCCCGTTCTTTCGTCTGAGGTACTCAATTAGTTTGCCGTCATCATCGTTCCTCCAAGAGTTAAATCTAACACACTTCTCTGCGCGAAAAAGGTAGAGAATCAAGATGTTTTGCTTTGATTTCTGACATTTCCTATTTATGGTATAAAGGTCTCAACATTTGGATTTGGAATTTGGATAAACCTTTTAATAGCGATATCCTTTTTTTAGACTCCATACTAACCACATCCCTTAACACATTGGTTGCCAGCAGGGGGTGCGCTATTTATTGCTTGAGTGCCAGCGCTTTAGTCAATGAGAGGACAGGGATATTTGCGAACGCATAAACTATATCTTAAATTATGGCTATGTGTCTAATACAACCGTCGCTTATCAATGACTTGCTTGCAGTCAACATGTACGAAACTGATTGTTTTTTCATCAGTACATTTCCGTTTTATACCGTTTTGAATACAAGTATAGTTTTGGAGATTTCTAGTAATTCCAGAAAAATCCGCGAAAATAGCCCTTTACTGGAATACACAAAACACGTTGTCATTTTTCTGCCTATTTATGAATCGTTTTTAAATAAACGCTAGATTATCGATAGTATATGTGTACTTATGCACGCTAGAGAAGTGGGCTGAAAAATCGATTATCTATGCCCTGCCTGGCGCTAACGTTACGCACACACACATACACACATATGAGACACGTTGTGAAATCTGTGAAAAAACATCTGATTACCCCAAAACTGGTAAAATAAAGTCCTTACCTCACATCAGATGTTCTGCAAAAAGATTAATCCAATTCCTGATCGCCATTCCAAATATCGATTGCGTTAATTGATCCAATGTTAGACCTCGGAACAGATAATCCACACTGCTTTCGGTTGCCTCAATGAATGCAATAGTCTCAGGTTACATGGCTCAGAAGTAAAATGTGGAGCCCGGAGTTTTTTTTCTCATGCATTTCCATTGACTCCATTCCAATGGGTGCAATACCATCCGGGAGACGATAGGGGGCGGTATTTGCCCTTTTCGAGCTCAGAGCCAGTCCCAATGATAACGTGAGGCTGGATGGATGAAAAATGAATGGATAACGCTAATAAAAGAAATAACGATTAAATAACGAGATTTCTCGTCATTGGCACTCAACGCATGGCGGCCAACAACGAGATTTCTCGTCGTTGGCACCCAATGTGTTAAAATACCATCACATCCAGGTCCATTTTCTTAATGTATTGGTTTAGAGTTTATGAGTCTTAACCCTTTCACTACCACACTACAGAAGGTTAACCTTTCACTACCACACTACAGAAGGCTAACCTTTCACTACCACACGTCTAGTGTGGTAGTGAAAGGGTTAACCTTCTGTAGTGTGGTTGTGAAAGGGTTAACCCTTTGTCGTGTGGCAGGGAAAGGGTTCATCTTCTGTATTGTCGCAATGAAAGGGTTAATCCTTTGGTAGTGTGGTAGTGAAAGTGTTAACTGAATGTCCCACTCTCCGTGTCTTCTTCACCAGTTCATTAGAGAGGATGATGGGAGCTCCTATGTCATCAGTGGGAACGGGGTCGAATCAAACCCATCCACGGATAACAGGGACAGTATACCGTTGTCCTGGCAACGCTTCTCTAGCCCCGCCAATCATACACTCGGAGGGATGGCGTATTTTGAAGTCACAGAGCAGCAAATGACCGTCAGCTTCATCCAGACAGATGGGAAGTCTGTTTATAAAGCAGAATTGGCAAAACGCAAGTTTTGAGACATATCTGACCATATTGGACTGCCATACTTTGGAGACCTCTTTACTTTAGACCTTTTTATGGAGATTAGAGTCTGAAATAAAACATACTGTTTATTGATTGTCTTTCTTTTATGAATGCAATAAAAAAAAAAGTGTTATTTGTACTTTGAACTGTGTATTGCGAGGGTGGCGGAGAGGAGGAGCCTTGCTAAACTCCAGGCCATCAGGGAGAACCCCTCCCACCCACTATACACAGACTTGGCTGACAGGAGGAGCATGTTCAGTGCTAGGCTCACACTACCCAAATGCAGCACTGAACGGCACAGGAAGTCCTTCATTCCAACAGCCATCAAACTATACAATGCATCACTGTGCCTCACTGCATCACTGAGCACAGAGTGGCAGTTACCTACTGTAGACCTCAGTATATTTTTACTGTATTTATTTACTGTATATTTTATTCCATTTTTATTCTATTTTACTCTACTCTTATCCTAGGCAACTTGATTTGATTTGTTTTATTATTCTAATTCGTGACCTGTTCTGTCTAAATGTTTAAATGCTGAGCGATTTGCAGTGTCAAATTTCCCACGGGATAATAAAAGTATTTCTATTCTATTCTATTGAATGTCTCACACTTTCTACCTTCCACCTGCCATGTGTGTTAGCCTTGTTTACATTTACATTTAGTCATTTAGCTGACGCTTTTATCCAAAGCAACTTACAAGCCTTGTCCCCACTAGCCAGTGTTTAGCTGTGGCCTGTCTGGCACACACTGAGCATCTCCATTGTCTTTAGAACCTGGCTGGGACTGATGTATCATCATGGTTTAGAAACGCAATGGAGACACAAACCCAACCATACCATCCCATGCTAGACCATGGCTAGCCCCAGCTAGGCTGAACATAGCTAATCATGGAGACAAGACATTAGTCTGTAACATGTAAACATCCTTACTGTAGGCCAGGGGTAGGCAATTAAGTTTGGCCGAGGGCCACATTTTTTCCAAGCCATTGTATGGGGGGCCGGAAACTAAAACAATGGCTAATTTAATATATTGATAGTGAAAATATTTTAACTCTGTGACTAACCACCTTATAACTAAGACATACATTTGTGGCAGAGGCAGAGAATGGACAAAATAAACTAGCTGCATAGGTGGCATAATAAACTAAACGACATACACATTTGCACTGAACATTATACCTTTGTCTTTTTGCCATTTTATTATAAAACCAGAGACAAGCGCCTCTCTCTTATCGGCCTATCTTACATTACGCGCAACCAATGCGTCTATCTGACAGCCCTTTCTGTGGAGAGCACTGGACTATTGAGAAACAATAGGACTTCCTGTGACTGTGGCACAGCGAAACAGCAACACAATTATCAAGTTTGCTGACGACACAGTTGTGGTGGGCCTGATCTCTGCAAACGACGAGAGGGCCTACCTGGGAGAGGTAGAGAACCTGGCGCTGTGGTGCCGGGAGAACAGCCTCTCCCTGAACGTCAGCAAAACGAAAGATGATAATGTGGACTTTAGGAGGTCGGGGGCCAGGGACTACAGTCCCCTCAGCATCGGCGGGGCACCGGTCGAGAGAGTGTACAGTTTTAAGTACCTCGGAGTCCACATATCCGAGGACTTGACATGGAGCACACACATTGACAGTGTTATCAAGAAGGCACGACAACGCCTCTACTTCCTTAGGCGCCTAAGGAAGTTCAAAGTGAGTCAGAAGATCCTTAAGAACTTCTACTCATGCACAATAGAGAGCATCCTGACTGGTAACATCACCTCCTGGTTTGGGAATAGCACCGCACACGACTGCAGCAGGTGGGCTTCCCACTCTCCAGGACATTTATAACAAGCGTTGCAGGGCCAAGGCTAAGAGAATAATCAAAGACTCTAGTCACCCAAACAACTGCCTCTTTGAACTGCTGCAGTCAGGCAAGCGCTACCGGAGTCTCATGGCCAGTACAGAGAGTCTCAGAAGGAGCTTCTATCCCCAGGCCATCAGGATGCTCAATGACTCCATGTAACAACCCATCATCTACACTCATTGCACACACATCCACATGCACACACTCACACTCACCTTAACACTCACTCGAGTCTAGACACTTTAACACTACATTATATTTATCTATTATTAAAGAGATTTGCACTACATTCATACCTCATTTGCATTTGCACCTTACCTTAAAGTTTTGTACCTCATTTTCTGCATTGTACCGCACTGTTTACTCATTTTACTCACTGTACTTAGATTGTATATTGTACTGTATATTGTATATTCCTCTTTACTTACTTTCTTTCTTACTTTTTTTTTTACTGTATGAAGCACACTCTCATGGGCTCATATACAGAACCAAGCATTTCACCGCAAAGTGTGTGTATTTTATTGTGATCATTAATAAACAAACTTGAAACTTGAGGAGAAAGAGACCCATTTCTTCTTTAAATGTGCTTTCAAACACAGACCGGTTATGATACATCCCCTCAAGTTTTGCTTGTACAGAAGTATCACTCCAAATACTTATAATGTAAACACCACACTGTCCCTCCACTGACTGCCTCTATTGCAGCTGTCGTCCATTTTTGTATTCACAGTGACTCCCACCACCACAGAATTGTGATGAATGTTAATCAATGGTAACGTAAAAGTCGCATGAATTCTGACATGACTGTTCAGAGACTGAGGTTGCATTGCAAATAAATCAGACCTGCATCTGATTTAGGACCACATATTAAAGTGGCCCAAATCAGAATTGAAAAGATTGCATGTGATTTGTGCTGTTCACACTGTTAAATCAGAGCTGAGTCACATTATGAGCAAAGAAATCCAATTCTGTCCACTTTCGCCTGTAGTGTGACCATACCAAAGGGAAACATAGGAAAAATATCTAATTGTGACTATTTTGACTGACATTGCAATTGTGACGATTCACGATATCAGAGGAAATGGTCATTTTTGTGTCATTATTCTTATTTTCATTGAAAAACATTAAAATTATCATGGTGGGATGTTTGCAGGCATCTGTACCAAACAAAGATGTTTTCTTAAATGTGTAGAATACGGTTTGCAAGCCAGGACTGCACCACGATACTTAATTTAGAATGGTAACCTCCAATGGTTCTTTTTTAATTGGGTTCTTTTTTAATTGGATTCTTCTTACACAGTACTGTATATTTGTATGTCATAAATGTCTTGATGAATTGAAAATGGAGGACCCTGATGTAAACAAGACAAAGGTATTTTTCTGGTCTGCATGCTCTTAGCAGTTGTTTGTATTGAGCCGTACTGTTGTACCCATTCTGCAATCTGTTAATAAAGTTTTCATTCATTCATTCATTCATTCATTCATTCATTCATTCAGTCTTGTTTCCAATTCCAAGCTTCTGTCGCCACCTTGCGGTCATTGTTTGTTATGAACAGTTTTAAATGTGCGCATGTACGGAAGTAGTTCATGATTCATTATTAATCACCAGCCGTTTATTCGAGCTGAATTGTGTAATAATCTGTTTGCATTCATTGGTCTCATCTTGTACCTTCATTGTTTTATAATGTCCAGTCACGGTATAAAATAAATAAGAATAAATCTGATGCTGGCTTGACCTTGACAGGAAGAGAATCGTCTTCGTTCGCGCATGCGTACGGGCGCAAAAGGAGATTGGATGAGAAGCATGCAGCTGCAGAGCCGCAGAGCCAGCGGCGCTCTCAGGGCCGCGCTCTGACGGCCGCTCAGCAGCGCCACCCACCCAATGGCTGAATTGGAGTATTGCACTGTGCGGGAACAGCTGTTTGATTGATTGATTGAAAACTTTATTAACAGATTGCAGAATGGGTACAGTACAGTACAGCTCAATACATACAATTGTTGAATGAATGAATGAATGAATGAATGAAAACTTTATTTAACAGATTGCAGAATGGGTACAATACAGTACGGCTCAATACATACAATTGTTAAGTGGTGGGGGTTTTGGGCATTTACGGTGGCCAGTTTCGAATTGCAGCCTCCCGTAGGTGTTAAGGGGATGCAGACCAGAGAAAGACTTTCGTCTTGTTTACATCAGGGTCCCCCATTTTCAATTCATCGTAACATATATGACATACAGATAGACAGTACTGCTACATCTATACATTTATGACATACCAGATTTGCAAATACAGTACTGTTTGTGATACGAAAAGAGTCCAGAAAAGAAGTATATACATTTGACGTAGAAACTGTACATTGGAGGAGGTTGGGTAGGTGGGGGGGGAGGTTGGGTGGGTGGGGGACACTGTACAACTGTACAAGCAACACTGTACATTGGAATATTGACAAGACCATACTTGGTCATTTTTACTGTACATTGGAGGGGGTTGTGTTAGGACATTTAGAGGTCCGCGGAGGCCAGAGGATGTACTGTATGAGTAAATTAACTATACTTTTGCTCACACAATATCTTGAATGAATGCGTTTATTTATTTCGAACATAAATTGAAAATAAATAATAATAAAAAACAAGTAATAAACAGATTAAAAAACAAACAAGCAGGAGTAGGAGGATGAAGTGTAAACGTATGTATTCCTACCCCCTTGATTGATTGATTGATTGAAAACTTTATTAACAGATTGCAGAATGGGTACAATACAGTACGGCTCAATACACACAATTGTTAAGGGGATGCAGAGCAGAGAAAGACTTTCGTCTTGTTTACATCAGGTTCCCCCATTTTCAATTCATCATAACATATAATGACATACATGACATACAGACAGACAGTATTCAGTATACCTTCACACTCTATTATCTTATGCAACTCATATTCACTCCACAAACTGAAATATACATACATTGTTGAATGAACAGCCTGTTTCTTGAAGTTAGACTCTTGAACCGGGTTGTACCATTGTACTCAGTAGGGATATCCTCTTTCATTGGTCTATATTGACCACATCATTAGGCCGCGCCCCCTTTTTGTATCTTTTGAACCGTTTGTCATAGAGACAATACAGACCCTCGCCCGTTGGCCGGCGGGGCACAGGCATCACTCACACTTTTGCGCGGAATTGTCTATTTTTTGTCTAATTGTCTTTTTATTTAAATCTTTTTATTAAAAACGAAGGTTCTAACGTCCGTTCGAAGAACCCTGACGAAGTTTGAATCCCAAAAACAGGCTTCGGGGACAGCCTTACCAAACATAGTATTTATATTATTCAAATGGTACTCAAACATGTTCCGTTGTGATGTCACAGTATGATGTAATAATAGAACATTCTAGAACATTTGTGATGTCACAGTATGATGTCATAATAGGCCATTCTAGAACATTTGTGATGTCACAGTAGGATGTCATAATAGAACATTCGAGAACATTTGTGTTCTATATATATTCAACAATTCTCTCAGAAGATCTCATTGTTCACAAGAAGAAGAAGAAGAAGAAGAAGAAGAAGAAGAAGAAGAAGAAGAAGAAGAAGAAGAAGAAGAAGAAGAAGAAGAAGAAGAAGAAGAAGAAGAAGAAGAAGAAGATCTCATTCTGCATCTTGAAACAGTACTGAAGAGTACTGAACAGATAGACTAAACAACATAGAACAGATAGACTAAACAACATAGATTGAAGCCTGCATTTCTCAACCAAGGTGCCTTCCACCGTTTTGCTGTGGAAAGAGACCCTCTCCTGTTGGCCGGCGGTGCACAGGCATCACCCACCCCATCACAGAAGTAACTATGAAGAGGTTATGAAAAAGATCAGTATGCTGCAGCCAACAAAAGCCACAGGCCATGACAATATTCCCACCAGATTTCTCAGAGACTCTGCTTCTATCATAGCTCCCATTGTAGCCCATATCACCAACCTCTCCATCAACCAGGGTCACATCCCGCAAGAACTCAAGCTTGCTAGGGTAACCCCTCTATTTAAAAAAGGAAGCAAACTGGATCCAGGTAACTACCGCCCCATTTCTATCCTTTGTTCCATATGTGAGTGTAATTTCACATTCTCATTTTGTGAGTCATCAGTCATGCTTATGGCTTTCTACAAAACACTGCAGCCATTCATTAGAATAAGGCTTGATAAGGCTGGCTCTGCGGCTCTGCAGCTGCATATACTATTGGATTGGATAAGAGAACAAGTGCCAGTTATTACTTGTGGCAAATTGTGCTTTACAATAGGGCGTGGAAGTGACATTTGCTTTAACAGAGAACATAACTCTTAACTTAATGAACCAAGATTAGCTTGTGTATATCCCAAACGGCTTGTTATCCTCCTTCGTGTGATCAGCTGTAGCAGTGAATGGCTGAGGGCTCCTCAGGTAACTAACGTTGTTAGCTAACTTAGCTCAGCTAACTGGACACATTGTTGCTACATTTTTACATTTGACACATGGCATCATACACCGTGATATTGGTTGCGTGGTGCCATAGCTCGCTAGTTATCCTTCATTACACGATGATGGCACTTGACGTGTGGTAACTAACAGCCAGCCATCGTTAGCTAACGACGACGTTAATGTATCACCGCTAACTTAGCTAACTTTCTACTAGCTTCTTCTGTTTTGATCAAACACTGTTATTGCGCAGTCTGTTGAGAGATACAGGCGATTGAACTTTGACTGCTTTCACTTTGAACTACAGCACATAACCAACGACGTTATACACGTCTGGGGGGTGGTAGACCGTTTTAACATTAGCTTAGAACTGACTTTAATGACTCCCCTGGTTCGTGTGGATGTTATGCTTATGCTATATGAGTCGACCATATGGCAGCTGTGAACACTAAGGTGCCAGTGTAGTCCATACAGTCAGAGTCCATATACTAATGGACATTTAAATTCTCAAATACATGATCAAATGCTGATCATTTATCTATTTATAACGTTTCATACATCAAAATAACTGCCATTGTTTCCCCCCCCCCCCCCCCACTGTGATTTTCCCACAGACGCACAGGAGTTCACCCCAGATGGGACATCATCACAGCAGCAGAGGCGTAACAACCCCAGGGGATCCAGGAGGGGTCGGCTGAGACCCGACCACGACAGGAACAACATGAGTGGCTACAGTTATGGTCCGCCCGTGCAATACGGCCATTCTGACCAAGGGTTTAAACCACCGTATGACCACTTAACTTATCCAATGGATTCATATCCTCCCTACCCCCGAGAAGATTGGGCAAGGGGCAGAGGGCGAGGAGGCAGAGGAGGAGGAGGAGGAGGAGGAGGAAGAAGAGGGTCGTATGGAGAGAACAGGGGGTTAAATGGAAGTTATGGGGCTTCATCAGGTCCTGTCTGGCAGCCTCCTAGGTGGCAAAAGCCAGGAGGTGATATTGGCCCTGGCCACGGTCACAGTGGAGGGGGACATTATCACCACAGACCAGGGACGCCTCCCGTGGATAAGCCAGACGTCGGGGGTCCGAGCTGGCGACGAGAGCCTGCGAGTAAGGATTCGGTTCATCATGCCAATGAAGACCACCAGGACACCCGGCCTAAAAAACCCCGGAAGTTTAGCCAGGAGCCGAGGAGAGGCGGCGAGCAAGAGGAGAGGAACATGAGAGGGTCTCGTCGGCGGGACACGCAGGAGAACCAGGAGAACCACGCCACAGGGGGAGGAGGAGGCTGGGGCTTTGCTGACGGTAAGGAAGAGAACCAGCCTTCAGAAACCAGGGAAAGAAATCAGAAGGCCAGGAGCGACGGAGTAGATCACGGGACCTCCCACCATGCGGATCCTCCAAAGAGACCGACGGAGGCCCAACGACGCCAGGGACCGATCAAGCCGCCCAAACCTCCGGAGGAGGAGGAGAGGGGAGTGAGCGGCCACGACAGCCCTGTCCGGGAGAAATCGGTGCCTCAGGGTCCCGCTAAGGAAGAGCCCTCGTCGAAAGCTGGAAGAGGCCAGGGGAGAAGAACACCGCTGCAGGACCGAGCGCAGAAGAGGGGCCACCATCAAGACCCCAGGCCTGGCCAGAAGAAGTGGGACAACGTGCCAAAGAGCAAGGAGACACAAACAGGCAAGACTGACGTGTCCATATTTTCAGGGGGCACCCATACTGGTGTGATATCTGATATATTCTAAGAGGGCACCCATACTGGTGTGATATCTGATATATTCTAAGAGGGCACCCATACTGGTGTGATATCTGATATATATATATTCTAAGGGGCACCCCTATACTGGTGTGATATCTGATATATATATATTCTAAGGGGCACCCATACTGGTGTGATATCTGATATATTCTAAGAGGGCACTCATACTGGTGTGATATCTGATATATTCTAAGAGGGCACTCATACTGGTGTGATATCTGATATATTCTAAGAGGGCACCCATACTGGTGTGATATCTGATATATATATATTCTAAGGGGCACCCCTATACTGGTGTGATATCTGATATATATATATTCTAAGGGGCACCCATACTGGTGTGATATCTGATATATTCTAAGAGGGCACCCATTCTGGTGTGATATCTGATATATTCTAAGAGGGCACTCATACTGGTGTGATATCTGATATATTCTAAGAGGGCACCCATACTGGTGTGATATCTGATATATATATATTCTAAGGGGCACCCCTATACTGGTGTGATATCTGATATATATATATTCTAAGGGGCACCCATACTGGTGTGATATCTGATATATATATATTCTAAGGGGCACCCCTATACTGGTGTGATATCTGATATATATATATTCTAAGGGGCACCCATACTGGTGTGATATCTGATATATATTCTAAGGGGCACCCCTATACTGGTGTGATATCTGATATATATTCTAAGGGGCACCCCTATACTGGTGTGATATCTGATATATATTCTAAGGGGCACCCCTATACTGGTGTGATATCTGATATATATTCTAAGGGGCACCCCTATACTGGTGTGATATCTGATATATATTCTAAGGGGGCACCCATACTGGTGTGATATCTGATATATATATTCTAAGAGGGCACCCATACTGGTGTGATATCTGATATATATTCTAAGAGGGCACTCATACTGGTGTGATATCTGATATATATATATTCTAAGGGGCACCCCTATACTGGTGTGATATCTGATATATATATTCTAAGGGGGCACCCATACTGGTGTGATATCTGATATTCTAAGGGGCACCCATACTGGTGTGATATCTGATATATATTCTAAGGGGGCACCCATACTGGTGTGATATCTGATATATATATATATATTCTAAGGGGCACCCATACTGGTGTGATATCTGATATATATTCTAAGAGGGCACCCGATGTGATATCTGATATATATTCTAAGAGGGCACTCATACTGGTGTGATATCTGATATATATATATATATTCTAAGGGGCACCCCTATACTGGTGTGATATCTGATATATATTCTAAGGGGCACCCCTATACTGGTGTGATATCTGATATATATTCTAAGGGGCACCCCTATACTGGTGTGATATCTGATATATATTCTAAGGGGGAACTCATACTGGTATGATATATATATATATTCTAAGGGGCACCCCTATACTGGTGTGATATCTGATATATATTCTAAGGGGGAACGCATACTGGTCTGATATCTGATATATATTCTAAGGGGGAATGCATACTGGTGTGATATATCTGATATATATATTCTATATTCTAAGGGGGCACCCATACTGTATGAAAACCAGTGACTCTTTTTAAATAACAGACAAAAATGTAAAAACATCAATATATATATATATATATATATATATACGGTATACAGTATATGAAATGATATATATGAGCAGAAATCCAAGCCAGTGTTGTCTCCCTGAGCCTCTGCCCTCGCGCCTCTCTCTCCAGGGTGCCTGATCGAGCAGCTGTCCGGGGAGAAGTACGAGTGCATGGTGTGTTGTGATGTCATCCGGCTCATGGCCCCGGTGTGGAGCTGTGAGAGCTGCTTCCACGTCTTTCATCTCAACTGCATCAAGAAGTGGGCCAGGTCTCCAGCCTCACAGGCAGATGGTACAACCTTATAACATGATCATACATACATGCAGCACTAACTCGCTGTGTTTACATGAATGAAGCCTGCTTGCCCATTATTAGTGGGACTAATTGAGCTCCACTCCTGAACAAAACAACCTCATAGAAACACTTCACGTCAGGCTTGAGTAACTGGATTGGCCTCAACTGTTGGAGGATATAGGTCAGGGGTCGGCAACCTTTTTGACATGGAGTGCCTGTTTGAAATATAGTTGTAACTAGTGTGCCTCAACAATATTCCATGCATCGTACATTTTTTTTCTCATAATCGGGTCTTTTTAATGATAATTTGTACATTATTACATTGTTATTGTTATTATTAACAATATTATTATGATGGTTGTATCAACCCTAAATCTGAGTTGGGGGGGGGGGGGGGGGGGGGGGGATGCAATGCAGACAAACAGCTGCATTGACCATTTCACTCACATGTGCCCATTCATTTTTGGACACATCACACACCATCGGTGTGTGTACTGTACGTGTGCGAGTGTACTGTACGAGTGCTAACTACACACCCTCAAGACCCCTACGCTCTGCATCTTCTGGCCGCCTCAGACCTACTCCTATCCAAGCTCCGGGAGGGTCATCAAAGAGAAGTCGCCTATTCTCAGTCCTTGCCCCACAATGGTGGAATGAACTACCCACCCCAGTTAGGACAGCCGAATCACGTCCAATCTTTCGCCGTCGACTAAAGACGCACTTCTTCAACCATTATCTGAATTAAAAAAAAAGAGAAAAAAAAAAAAAAAAAATCTAACCCTAACTAACCGTACTGTCATGCACTTGTCCTAATAAACTAACCTACACTGTAGCACTCAACACTTTGATGAACATTGTTGCTCAGCTGATAGAGTTGTGCCCTTCCTGATGGCTTGTCGTACAGAACTTGTAAGTCGCTTTGGATAAAAGCGTCAGCTAAATGACTAAATGTAAATGTAAATGTAAATGTCATAGCTCCACCTACAGGCCTAATGGAGAACACCAGGAGAACACCAGGATGTGAATGGAGGGTGAATGTGAGGTATATCGTGTAAATAAGTTTTGATTGATCACAAGACTACACTGTAAAAAGATTAATAATAATAAGTTACCAGAACTTAAACATATTGAGTTCAGTTACTGTGCATTAAGGTTTTCAATCCATAAGTTAACAGAAAAATAAGTACACAACCACATTATTTCAACCTAATAAAACTATGTTTATTGTCATTGTTTTAAGAACACAAGTTGACTTGGTAATACTCACATTTTGAGTAAAAAAAAATGGCTTTTAACCAGGGCTGTACGTTAACTTTTTTTGCACATAGCACTGGTGCTACAGAGGTTGATAGTTTTGTAGCACAGGCCAAAATCTTGTAGCACGAGTATAAAACGTCTCTAAAATCTCTAAAAACAACCACAAGTAGTGCAGTTCATTACTTAAATAGGTATGTGACTGGCAAGGGACATGAATCTTGCATACAGGGCACACAAAATCCAAACTTTAACAAGAAATGCTTTTCAGACAAATTCTTTCTTTATTTGCCCATAATCTGTAAAACAAAAAAACAAGGACATAACCATATAACCGATATGAAGCAGTCCGAGACCAGGCAGCGCTGGTGTGGACTCAGATTACAGGGAAAGCTAGAAACCAACCTAGAAACACCTATAAACCAACATAACAAATAGATATAATGCATACAAACACCTGTACATATTTGTGGAACCAAATAAATAAATGTATTATTATTATTATTATTATAATTATTCGTGTGTGTGTGCGTGCGTGTGTGTGTGTGCACTGCACACGTGTCACAGTTCCAGCATCATGTCTGCTGGCCACTTTTTCAGATCCACACACACACACACACACACACACACACACACACACACTATTGCATTAATCAGAACTAAGTACAAGGAACTCTGCATGAATGAAAAGGGCTTTATAAATTAAATTAATTATTATTATTATTATTACCTTATTTGCATATTGTCTCGTTATTAGATAGATAGATTGATTGATAGATAGATAATTAATACTTTATTGATCCCGGAGGGGAATTTTAAGTAGCCATACGATGGAGTTCTTTTTACAGAGTAAAATTAGCGGCTTAAATTTAGTGAACAGCATTTCTTCCTTGGCGATGCAATATGTCACATTCATCTTAAACTTTACCTCACGGAGATCAGCATCATCCGCTCTGGTCGTGTTTAGTCAGCGAGTGCAAGAGGGTGCCGGCCCGCTCAGGAGTTTATTTAGCGTTGAAGGCATCCCGGGCAAGAACGTGTCGATGGGACGTATTGTGTTTATTAATGTTATCCCTTTTTAGGATATTGTTACCCGCGACATAGGGATTCTCTGATCGGATCTTTTCCGGAGTCTCCCGGCACCAGTGACAGAATAATAATAGCTGTGCTTCCTCATTAAAAAATATCCACGGAAAATCATTTTCCCACTCTGCGTTATATCTGTACATCTTGTTAATCTTCTCCTTTTGTCTCGTTTCTATTAACGGTGGTCCCTCTCGGGCTCGTTTGGGGTTTTGATCTTGTACTTCTTTTGTTGGATTTAATACCTTAAAAAAGCGCTTCATCTTGTCGAAGTCACCCAGTCAGTGTACATTGAGCTCGCAATTTAGTCGCGGGGATATTGTTCGCTAGGGATTATGGGATTTGGTGTTTGATTATGGACTCTACGCGAGACGGGACATTGTTTTTAATCGCACGAGACTACAAGTACCAAGTGGATAGCGTGGCGCTGTGGTCCATTCAATTTACCGTCACACTTTCTTTTTTTTTGCTTGCGCCACGGGCCATCCCACCAGTGCTACTAAAGTCAATTCATTCATCGCACAGACTGACGTCAGTGTCGCACGTGCAATATATATGTCGCACTGTACAGGCCTGCTTTTAACATGTGCAATGTTCAATGAAATAGACAAATAAATAATAAAATTTGTTGATTAATCTCACTGGTCACAATGGTGACCATAATAATGTTTTTGTTATAAGGCTCTGCAAATGTTACTGAATGATGTAGCAATGTATTTCCAGCTAAATTGAAATAATAAACAAATATAGGGTCTCAATTAAATATGTGGTACTAAAAAGAACCTGTGGGAGGATTTCAACAAGATAAATGCGACAACAGTGCAAAATATTTCACTATAATATTTCAAAGCAAAAAAAAGAAAAAAAGTATATATATATTTTTTAATGCTGCCCCCTGTGCCTATGAAAACGCGTGCCTAGGGTTGCCTACCCCTGATATAGGTTAAAAACTATTAAAAGGGATATCTATCTAAGCAATGATCATATCCAGTCGAGTCTGAAGCATGCGTTGCATCCACATAACTGCGCAAATGGTAAGACAATTTGACCTACTGTGGTGGTGTGTTGTGGTCTTGTCTCTGACCTCCTGTGGTGGTGTGTTGTGGTCTTGTCTCTGACCTACTGTGGTGGTGTGTTGTGGTCTTGTCTCTGACCTCCTGTGGTGGTGTGTTGTGGTCTTGTCTCTGACCTCCTGTGGTGGTGTGTTGTGGTCTTGTCTCTGACCTCCTGTGGTGGTGTGTTGTGGTCTTGTCTCTGACCTACTGTGGTGGTGTGTTGTGGTCTTGTCTCTGACCTCCTGTGGTGGTGTCTGTGTTGTGGTCTTGTCTCTGACCTACTGTGGTGGTGTGTTGTGGTCTTGTCTCTGACCTACTGTGGTGGTGTGTTGTGGTCTTGTCTCTGACCTCCTGTGGTGTTGTGTTGTGGTCTTGTCTCTGACCTCCTGTGGTAGTGTGTTGGGCTCTCGTCTCTCACTCTGTAATGAATCCCTGGCGATGTCATCACATTCCCAACACCCAAAGCGACCATTTTTGGCTGGGAGGCTCTGTCCGGTTCCAACACAATAGTCCGTAGCACAATGCATACTAATGCATAATGCTGGATCCCCAAATGGACAGTACAGTGTGGCCATGTTGTCCCAAGAGGTGGCAGCTGTGGCCCCATGAACAGAAAACAACATAGCTAGCATGTGTTGACTAGTAGTTGACCGATATGGGTTTTTCAATAGCTGATAATGATAATTTAGTGAGCAGGGAGGCCAAAGAAAAAAATGTATCTGGCGGCTGGGTGGCGCAGCGGACTAAGCGCTCGTCACCAACGCGAGAGACACTGGTATCGAATCCGGCTGTCAGCGTTTCCTCCGGCTTGGCCGGCCGTCATACTGGCTCGAGTCAGCGGGAGGGAAGCCGGTGGGGTGGTATTCTGGTCGTTGTAAACAGCGACTCCTACAGGTCGGTCAGGGCGCCTGCACAGCGAGGGAGGGAGATGGCGAGGGTAGTGTGACCTCCCACACGTTACACCTCGCCAATGAGAGTCCGCGCTGGCAGGTGAAAAGATGCTGCTGGCTGTCTCGGATCTGATAGACTTCAGGGCTCCCTAGACCGACCAGTGGGGGGCACATGCGAACAACGACCAGGAAGAGGAGGGGGCAATTGGCATAATGACTAAATTGGGATGGGAGAAAATCACAGAAAAAAACCAGGAGAAGAAAAAGTGGATACAAAATAAATAAATAAAATTATCTGAAAAAATACGACAGTTGAACTGGGGCTTCCCCCTGAAAGTCGACTATTCGACTGAGATTCTTTGAGTTAAGCCTTTTTTTTTTTTTTTATATATATATATATATATATATATATATATAGAAAATAATGATATATAGAAGTTTTATCAGTGCCCACGATCATCAAATAAATGTTTTGTAAAATATTTGTAAAAATATGTTATCAATACTTATTCAGACAACTTTATAAACGTAATTGTTATAAAGTGTTCACACCTTTTTTTTATCCACTTTTTCTCCTTATTTTTAAATTTTTTCTCCCATCCCAATTTCGTATTGCCAATTCTCCCCTCCCCTGTCTTGAATGTTGCTTGACTGCCTCCCACTGGTCGGCTGTAGTGAGAATAGAAGCCTTGCATCACGTGTCCCCTCCTGTACATGAGGAGGCAGCCTGTCGCATCTTTTCACCAGACAGCGTGGACTCTCAGTGGCGAGGAGTAGCGCGTGGGAGGCTCATGCTGCCCCGATACTTCCTGTCACTGCTGTGCAGGCGTCACCCAACCGACCTGTAGGAGTCGCTGTCCACAACGTCCAATCCCCACCCATCGACTTCCACCCGCTACCTCTGTCAATTGAGATAGTATGGCGACTGGCCCAAGCCGCAGGCAATGCTGACACCGGGATTCGAGACCGGAGTCTCTTGCATTGGTGACGAGCGCAATCTCGGGCCCCCCAAAGTATTAACATGCAGCGGGAATCACTGCACTAACATGAGCCCACTAGAGCCTGCGATTGTAATATCGTCTGCCAATATCGGCTGATATGGTTATTTTTTAAACGGCCAGTATACCAATACTACGGCAATCCAATATATCGGTTGACCACTAGTGTATTGGAATTACCCAGGCTCAATGGAATGCCAGCCACATGTATATCTAGTAATGGCATGTAGGTTACTCACCCTACTCGTGTACAGTAGGAATCCACAGTACACAGCATAAATACACTCCATGCCTCTTCTCCTACTCTAGGTATTCAGTAGGTGGTGTCAGAGAGGCAACTATTCATTTAACTTAAGGATAGTAGTACAGCACTTGAAAAACGTCAGTCATTTTGAAATGTTAAATTTCAAATGTAATCAATTGTTATTGTAAATTAATTGTTTAGATGAATCAACTAATCAATAAAATAATTGTTAGTTGCAGCCCTAGAACAAACATGCTAGCTCACTGACGCTGATGAGATGAACTCCTTGGGTATCGAAATTTGGTATCAAATAAAACTGCATTCTTCGATTGAATCGATATCAATACCCAGCCCTACATAATTATGACTTCTATGGGGGGATGAAATAACATGTTTAGTCTCATTCACAGATTCGACTGATGGTTGGCGTTGTCCAGCCTGCCAGAATGTTGCGGTGAAATTCCCAAGCTCCTATACCTGCTTCTGTGGTGAGTGATCAACTATGACACTCTTGCAGAGAGGCCGCCGTGCAGTAGCTACGATTACCGGTACATGGACAATATTTCTTCAATCCGATTTGAAATCGGTAATACTGGACATTTGAAATCAACCGTTCACATGGACCCTAAATAAACGGAACCGTGTTTATATGACCCGAAGCGTGTTAGAATATTACTTGTTTGACATGATGCCCAGAAAGACCCTGCCTACTGTGAGACATTTACTCAAATAATCCATCACGTCGGGGTCACCAAATTGTGAGATATTTACTGAATGGAAGCGGACATGGCCGGTTAGCCTAGGCATTGTCCAACTAACACCTCTCCCGAAGGCTAACCGGCCATGTCTGCCTCCATTCATTGTGCTAAGCTAGGCTAACATGCAGCCAGATAGCTTTCTACTGAACGCACAGAGAGGAAACTGGTATCTATCTTCTTGTCTCTCGCTGGAGAAGACTGTAAGCTAATTTCCCCCAAATGTTGTTGGCGTGTTCCTTTAAGCTACATTAGCCTGGGACCAGCGACTTTCGATCACAGTCCGTGTACTAATGTTGGGAAGAAAACGCTAAATGGTCAAACAATTCTTACATCTTCATTTGGATATAGTCATAAAAGTTGGACATTCACTACACGGACTGACCAGTGACCATCGAGGCATTCAACCATCCTTTTAGCTAACGCTAAGCTTCCAATAAAGACATTCAACCATCCTTTTTGCTAACGCTAAGCTTCCAAAAAGACATTCAACCATCCTTTTAGTTAATGCTAAGCTTCCAATAAAGACATTCAACCATTCTTTTAGCTAACGCTAAGCTTCCAATAAAGACATTCAACCATCCTTTTAGCTAATGCTAAGCTTCCAATAAAGACATTCAACCATCCTTTTAGCTAACACTAAGCTTCCAAAAAGACATTCAACCATCCTTTTAGCTAACACTAAGCTTCCAATAAAGACGGCCACAGAAATGTTTTGTTTTGGAATTTCCCTGGAAACTCCTTGACATTACTTTACGTCAAATGCTTAGATGTTACCCCCACGTGGAGTGCAGAAAGAACATATGTAGAGAGAAACAATTGGATCAAGCGTTTACATGGCTATTAGGCGCTAAATATTTTCCCATTGCACGGACTATCAAAAGTTTACATCTGATTTGAGGTGGTTACACAAGGCATTTTTATTCTGACCGGGCTGCTATTCCGATTTATTAATGGAACATTAGGGTCCATGTAAATGCACAGCTAATGTTGAGGTCTCTAATATTCACATCTTGATTGACAGGGAAAGTGACCAATCCGGAGTGGCAGCGTAGTGAGATCCCCCATAGCTGTGGTGACATGTGTGGCAAGAAGAGAGGCGGGGCAGACTGCAACCACCCCTGTAACATGTGAGTGTTTTTAAACGACACTTGTCTCATTTTGGAGAGTCTTGGGTGAACCTACATGTGTCAGTGCTGCACAGGTCGCAAATGGCAACACTGCATCGATATGTCTGGATTTTTAAATAAATTTATATTTCAATGCCTTTTGGGTTTGTAAATTTGTTGAAATGGAAATTATTATAATTATAATTATTAAATTTTTTTTAGCCCTTGAATCTAGGACAAATTGTATTTCTGACTTCCAAACAGGGAAGCAGGAGCTCCCCAGGAGGCCTTGGAGGTGGGCATGTCACCCTTGGCTTGATCATGTAATTTTGATACAGTGAATCCTAAAATCCAGACCTTAGAATCCTTGCAGGGTTGCTATTTCCAATCGGTAACACAGAGGCTTCCATGTTTGCCCAAGGCTCTACTAAATTAGATGTATGTTGTTTGATGGGGTTGCCTAAACCTAGTTCCATGGGGGGAAATGGGTTTTTCTCTGATCCCTCTCTGTTGTCTCTCTGCAGCTTGTGTCACCCCGGACCTTGTCCACAGTGCCCTGCCTTCATACACAAAGGCTGCATCTGTGGTAGGACCAGGTACTGTACTCCTCTAGTAATATTTTAAGTAATTTCTTATGGGGGTTTATGTATTTGTGTATTTTAGTGGTCCACTACACAAAGGCCTAATCCGTTATTGCATTATTGCACTCTCTTGTCGCTCCGCTACCAGCTTTGTTTACATATAGCGACTTTTTCTTTTTAACCCAGCATGAAATTAATGATTTTTAGTCTTTTGATAAAAGGGCTGACATTATCTAACCGTTAAAATAGTTCCTACATGACTTTTGATTATGTGGTCTGTTTACAGTGTGTAAACATTGGGGTAGAACAAACTTATTTCAAGTTATTATTCACTTAAAAAAGTAATTTTTTAAATCATATTTTTTCATCTCCAAATCGAACTCTGGAAGAGCATGTGAATTAGGGATGGGACATTGGGACAATATACTGTACTTATGTCACAATACCATTTAATACACAATAGATACAACCTCAATACTATTTGATACACAATGGATACAACCACAATACTATTTGATACATGATGGATACAACCACAATACTATTTGATACACGATATACAACCTCAATACTATTTGATACACGATATATACAACCACAATACTATTTGATAGACGATATACAACCTCAATACTATTTGATACACGATATACAACCACAATACTATTTGATAGACGATATACAACCTCAATACTATTTGATAGACGATATACAACCTCAATACTATTTGATAGACGATATACAACCACAATACTATTTGATAAACGATAGATATCACCACAATACTATTTGATACACGATAATGATATACAACCTCAATACTATTTGATACACGATGGATACAACCACAATACTAAGGAGTTGTTACGTTATGTCAAGAAAATGTATTGCATACAAAATGGTGCTAATATTGCCATACATTCCTCTTCCCCACGATACGTACAGTATTGTCACATTTCTTTTGTATCACCATATATTTATTTTAAACCTATCGTCCCCTTCCCTAATGTGATTTATAAGCGACAGTTACTATGGTCAAATAAAAATCGGCATTGTATCTTTTTAAACGTTAGGCTCTTGGTTTCTCAAAACATTTCCCACTGGTATGAAGTCGTGGCGCCCTAACTCTGACCCTAACTCTCCCTAACTGACCCTAACGCCGACCAACTCTCACTTTGCAGTCAACCGATGCGCTGTGGCCAGGCTTCAGTCGTTCATTGCGACAAAGTGTGTGGCAGCATACTGAACTGTGCCAAACACATCTGTGCCCAGGTGTGCCACGGTGGAATGTGCCAGCCCTGCCAGCTGCAGGTTCAGCAGGGTGAGTGGCTCAGAACTAGGGATGGGTATCGTTATGATTTTATCGATACTACTTATCGATACTCGGTTCTTTTTTATTATTTTGCAAGAAAAATACAACATTAAGAACAAAATCGACATTGCTTTATTATTTATAACTTTATAAATAAATATTATTTCTTCAGCAACAGCACCAGCAATGTTCTTTTATATAACGTTATAAATAAATATTATAGCTAGGGTGAAGGGACTTTGGGCTTGGCTGGGACCGGTGGTGGTAGAGGGAGGAGGGGTGGGCTGGGACATGGTGGCTGCAGCCTCAGCCTGACTATCTATAAAAAGTTGTCATCTTTCAAATATATTTGTAGCTAAACAATTAGCTAAGCAATTATATTTTATTTATTAGCCTATTCGTAATAATTCGTTATTAGCCTATAGCTAACTCCGTATCTTGGCTTACCTGCAGTGGACGTGGATGGAGATGGAGATGAAAATGGTGCATTTCTGCAGACTAATGTTATGTTTTGACAACAGATGTTTTGACAAATTGCTTGTATTTAGTGGCGGCTGGGTGGCGCAGCGGTCTAAGTGCTCGTCACCAACGCGTGAGACACCGGTATCGAATCCGGCTGTCAGCGTTGCCTCCGTCTTGGGCCGGCCGTCATACTGACTCAATTGGCAGAGTCAGCGGGAGGGGAGTCGATGGGTGGTAATCTGGTCGTTGTAAACAGCGACTCTTACAGGTTGGTCAGGGCGCCTGCACAGCAAGGACAGGAGATGTCGAGGGTAGTGTGAGCCTCCCACACGTTACACCTCGCCAATGAGAGTCCGCGCTGGCAGGTGAAAAGAAGTGGCTGGCTGACTGCATATATCGGAGGGGACATGCGATAGATTCTTCAACCCTCCCTACGACCAACCAGTGGGGGGCACATGCAAGCAACGATCAAGACAGGGGAGGGGGGAATTGGCACGACTAAAATTGGGATGGGAGAAAAACAGAAAAAGAAGGAGAAAAAGGAGAAAAAAAAATTGCTTGTATTGCCACCCTTACTTGCAAATGTTTTATTGCACTTGTGGCAACGTGTGTTGTCGGCATCGACTTTCGTAAAGTGTACCCAGACTTTTGTTTTGTTCTCTCCGCCATGATGAGCGCAGAGCTCGGTCTGTGCTGCGTGCTTCAGCACGGAGCCAAGTACCCGTATGTGCATTTGTGTCGCTCGTGAGTGTGTGTAAACTAACAGCCCCGCTTCTCCTTGCGACAGAGCGAGACAGAGAGAGGAGAGATAGTTTGCAACATTTAAATTCCTCGAGAAAAAAAACTCCATAATGTATCAATAGCAGAACCGAAAATGTCGGAGCTTATCAATACTCAGTTTTTTTCTAATTTAGTACCGGTTCCCGTTTAGAACCGGGTTTCGGGAGGCATGCCTACTCAGAACATCAGGACACTTTCATGTAACAGTGCGCTGTCTGTCTGTCTACTGAGCGTGGTGTTATCTTAAGGAATGCTATCCGACCTTGCGGCAGCCTTCTAACTCTAAGCGCCCTCCACTTTGACCCAGATCGAACCTACCGCTTTATCAAAAGTAGTGACGTTGTCAGGCTCGTCACCTGGCGACTCCAACATATATTTGGCAAAAATTCTATCTCTCCAATATATCCTCGGTTGTTTAGCCCCCTTCCCCGTGTCTGATGAAAGATTATTCCCGGCCTCATCTACAAACGGATCCCATCTAACTTTAAACTAAACACTTTTTTAAGGCCATGAATAAAGGTATTTACATAATGCAATTAACTTTTTATAATCGCACCGAAAACCAGCCATATCCTTCAGCATTTTGATGCTGACGGGGCAAAATCCTAATCAAAGCATTAATGTTATTTATAGTGAACTATATGCAGCTCTTTCCACAACTTTTTCATTACACCAGAGTGAGGAACGTTTTTCTTCATATACGCTCCTTATGGGAGTCACCTAGAATTAACAAATATGCCTAATTGAGTTTTTTTGCTGATCCAAAAAAATCTACCGATCCATGACTCAAATAGATGTTGTGATGTTTTCTGCTCTTGCAATTTAAGCATTCAGAGTCCAGACTATTTTTCTTTCTAATCAAATGATAGAAAGACTGACGATCTGTTGGCTGTCTGTGGAGCATATACACTATACAGCCAGTGTTTTGTAATAAAGGTTTTCAGATACATTCATAAATCTACAACATACATGAACATTCATGTACATTATACATGAATATAAGTATAACCTATAGCATCAACACTAGTCTAACACTACAATCTGTCAGAACTTATTTTATTGGGGACTCACTACTCAATTTCCCTGGGACCCACTCAAATGACCACTTGTGACTCACTACATTGAAAACCTAATATTTACATTACTGATCACACATCACTGACATAACGTACATTACAATGTACCTTTTCTCCTGTGGCCGATGAGTACTTTATTCAGGTTTTCTGACGACGAGCCTGTGTTGCTGTGTAACAGTATTTAATAAGTATAGTATAGTCATCTCAATGTGGTGATGTGATACAAATCAATATTTTTTACTTTTGTTTTCTGTAGCTTGCTACTGCAGTGTTAGCAGTCGTGAGGTGCTGTGTGGGACGGATAAAGAAGGATTTGACGGCTCTGGACATTTCTCCTGTGAAAACCTATGTGGAAAGTAAGTACGGTATGAATGTGCAGCGCCAGACAAGATACCATTCCTTCAACGCTGTTGCATTGCCTACTACTTCTGCCATGGTTTCTGTCATGGACTGCATATAGGACTGGGCTATATGGCCACGATGGCATAGTACAATCTTTTTATATATTATATTATAAATATTTGATGCCGTTTATTTTCTCATACCCCACTGCGAACACTGACAATAATTGTGTTCATTGGAATGTCTGACCGAGCCAGAAGTACCGCTACCGGGGATTGAACCTGAGTCTCTGTGAATTCCACATTTGTATAATCTTTTTAGTTTGTCCATTGTGTGGCTTTAATTCAAAATAGACTCATTCAATTCCACCACAAAGCCTTTATAATACTACTGCAATGTTTTCTTATGTTTTGCATAAAAACCTTTTAAAAAAAGGAAATGCATTATCATTGACGGTATTGTAAAAATGTTTGTGTGCATCCATATTGCTACTATACCTTTTGAAATACGGTAGCCCTCCCGGCATTAACGCCATGTGTCTGTGACATCTCCACCGGTCAGGACGTTGGACTGTCGGGCCCACCAGTGCCAGAAGTTGTGCCACGCGGGCTCGTGCCAGCCTTGTCCACGTTCCCCCAGCCTGGTGAACACCTGTCCCTGTGGGCAGACGGCCCTGACCAAGCTCCTGGAACTGGGCTACTTGGAGCGCAAAACCTGCTCGGACCCCGTCCCCTCCTGTGGGAAGACCTGCAGCAAGCCCCTGCCCTGTGGCTCCAACGGTAAGCATGTCCTAAATCACTAACTATTATTTTGTGTTGTTAGTTAATGGGTCGACCTCGGACCACCCCTGCCCTGGGGGAGCTTCCAAAGGTCTGACGATCATATTCCCCCTCAAACAAACCAATATTTATTTTAATGTAAATGTTGTATTTACATTTACCCTAAAAAAATCTGCTATTTTAAGTAAATTAGTATTTACATACTGAAGTTACTCGTATATTGGTTCTAATTGGAGTTTAAACTAGTTTCACTACGGTTTAACGATATAAATATTGTAGCCGATATCGCCCCCCCTTCTCATGGATATGTGAAGGACGGGAGATATTTTTGCCACGGAAGGAGTAGAAACAATTAGGTAGCTGATTAGTACTGATAGAAGAACACATCTGTGCATCATTAGTTCACCCACATCTCACGTGCACACACCCCAGACACACACACACTACAAATACACTAGGTTAGTCAGAGGTAAGTTGAGTGGAGGTGAGGTTGGAGTTGTGACATAGAGAGAGATTGAGATATTCGGAGTTGTGTAAGGTGAGAGGTAGTGAGAGGAGAGGTGAAGGTGGTCATTGTGTACTGGACCCTAGACTGGCTGAGAAACCCCCTTGTGTCCTGACCCTGGACCGGACGACTACCCCTGAGTATTGAACAATACAAGTTTTAATTGGTCCTAACTTGGACTTAAATAGATTAATTGACATACAACTGTAAAATACAACTTCTGTTGTGAAGGGCCAGATTAAACCGAATATATATATTTATTATATATATATATTTAATTGTATTTGTATATTCTCTAATATTCCTTGATATCCCTTGTATATTCCTTGTACAATATGCATTGAATATCCATTCTAGCCTACTGAACATCCCATAATAGTCTCCATTCTACTATTGGTCGAGACCTTGGTGCCAGGCTGCCATACCCCCCAGACCCAGTTCAAACGTACCGCTCAACATGTACGAACAAGTCCTAGTTCCGCGTAGGAATCTGGCTACCGCACCACTAACGGTACTATTTGTTCATAGTGCGTATATATACTGCGCTACTAAAGTAGGACTTCCTTTTTAGTCCAGTTTCTTACCCTCCAATAGAGTGACAGACGTAAAGCCTCCCCGCGACGCCACGTGTGGGAGTAAGGCCAAGTTCGGCCTACCATCGGTATTGAGACATCGTGTATATTAATATTTGAATAGTCATATTTGGCACTATATCGTCGAGTTGGACGTAGTCTATTAAGCTAATAATAGTCTATTCATATGTAGTGCTTTGTGCGGTGAGAATACTATCGTAGTCAGTACCCCATCGTTTCGGGCAGAGAACTGGCTGCTTATCCAGGGTGGCCGACCCCATGTGAGGCTGCACCCGAGGAGCCCCAGAGCCGACGAGCGAGTGGACCTGTATACCGGATTATTCTACCGACGACAGCCCGCCTTCCCAGGCACGGATTATGCTTTGTGTACAGTGATTATTCCATGGATAAAGACCCCCGACACTGCCGTGTGTTGGAACCCCCCCCCCTGGAGAGGACGCAAGGTGAGGAGGCGCTCTGCAAGACGAGGTCGCTTCACGTCTCTCCTCCGTGGACCGGAGAGAGCCGGCCCACAGAGAGTCCAGCTGCTTTCATCTGTGGTCCAAGGATCGCTGGCGCATTGAACTGCACTACTGTGGGTTCACCCAGGATACCCTTAGCCGGACGAGGCAGCCAGACTCTACCCCCCCCCCCCTCCTACTCCTGTTGTCTTACAAGTGACCGGATTAACCCCCCTAGTGTATCCAGTCTTATAATCATTAAAGTATCATTGCTGTTATTCCTTAACTATTCCAGGTCGTATATTTACCACCTGCGCCATCAGAGATTGGACATTCTCTATTGATATACCGACGAATACTCTTTGCCATAAAAGTGCATACTATTTCAATTCATAAATGTAATTAAGTGATTAAGTGCTTGCTCTACACACCATTGCTGTGTAGGAATAAATACATACTTCGACTTCGTACATTTGTGTTGGATCCGTTTCATCTACGTGAGAGTGTTTATCATAATATATTTATGCCGAGTACTGGGTGGCCGAATATAAAGTACAAAGGTAGTGGTAGTAAGTATCATATCTAGTAATACAGTCAGGGAATTGTACCCCTCAGTTACAATTGGTCCTTCGAGCCGGATGGGTAATTAGTGTAATATTAATATAGTGTTATTAATATTGAAATGGCCTATGATGAACACTCCACGAAACGATCCTCCTAACCAACGCCCGCAGCGCGAACGACGGCTCCCTCAGTACTTAGAGGCTTACGCTGTCAGTCAACAACCTAGTCTTCTACTAACAGTAAACGCGGTAAAACTAGAAAGTAAAAGTATGTCTAACCCCAACGCCCAGACTACCCCGACCATAGAGGCCCCTACGGGTTCTAATGTAACTGACCAAGTTCACGGTGGGGACCAGTGGGAACCAGACATGACTTCACACCCCGCCAGTACTGAAGAAGTAGTCCCCGATGAGTCCCGGGAGGAATACAACGCTACCGAGAGAGAACTCGGCACGGAAGAAGACGGGGAGAGCACCGTGGAGATAGAGCTCCAAGGCTCCGCAAGGAGTACCCCGAGGGAAGGCTCCCCTATACAACCGCCTTCTCCCAGCGAGGCAGAGAGGACCCTACAGCAGGCCTTCCTCATCAGCCTGAACGCCGCTGCTGAACGCGACCGACTGCAGATCCAGCAGCGGAGCGAAGAAGAGCATATACGTCTAGAAATAAGACTCATTCAGAGGGAAGAGAATGTGGCCCGAGACCGAGCAGACAGCCAGCGAGCAGCTGCTGGTGCTCTACGGGACGCAGAGCGCGACAGACAGCAAGCGCAACTAATAGAACAGCTGATCAGACGGACAACACCCTCTCCCTCCGCCAGAGGCTCCAGGAACTCGTCTAGACACACCTCCAGGGCGGCATCCCCTAGCCGAGTAAACAACCCTGAACTTGACCAACAGACGAGGTCTATACCCCCCACAGACCACCTCCCCCCACCGGTCCAAGCGAGACCTAGCAACCGGGAAGGAGCAGCATATCCTGTGGAGAGGCTAAACCAGAGACTACAAGCACTGGATGACCTAACTGAAGACGAAGAGGAAGAGGAGGAGAACCACGCCCGACGACAGCACAGTACTCTACCGGACCAGGAGGTCCGGTACAGCCCAGGCTATACTCCCGCGGAGCTGCGCTACAGACCCCCGACTCTATACCCGGGTGAGCACGACGCACGACCCGCACCGAGGAACAGCACCTGGACAAGCGGGCCATGGTACACTGCCGGTACCAGCCCATACCAAGGAGCGGGAGGAGACTCGCCTAGGAGGCCTCTCCCCCAACGCTCGCCGATGTATCCACAGTCAGCGTCATACATTGGCCCGCCTATGGTACCCGACTTCACCCAAGAGAACCGGGCCCAGTATACAGAACTCCGCATGTGTCTGGAGACCATGTTGGTGGATGTATTGGATGAACGCCATAAATACGCCATCCTACTGAAGCACTTAAAGGTACCCCGCGCACATAATATAGCGCTCGCCTACGCGACTTCCACCACCCCATACACAGCAGCGCTGGTAGCATTGGACCAGAGGTATGGGCGCATATGGGATTACGTGATCCAGGAGATCCGACACATCGACCGCTTACCCCCAGCAATAGACAATCGAGCACTGGACGACCTGTCCATCAGAGTGCAGTCCCTGGTAGGGATGTTGGGAGCGCAGAGAGAGAAGGGGAGGCATGAACTTTACGCCAACTCAAATGTGGAAAGGATCTTGGAGAAGCTGCCGCCCGCTCGACAGGAGCGTTTTAGGCGGCAGAGAGACCACCGAGACCCGAATGGCCCCGAACCGAGCCTCCTCGATCTAGCAGACTTCCTGGCGAGAGAAGTCAGCAGCCTACGGCTAGATACATTCGGACGGAGCACCCCTGGCTCCAGAGAAGGAACCAGACGACTAAATGATGGAAGAAGATCGGTGACTGTGATGCACCAATCGGAGTCAGTACCGAGCAGCAGGAGCCACAGTACCCCCTCCAGAACGGAGAAGTGGAAGATAGTGTGCCCCTACTGTGAGAAAGAACACTGGCTAGCGCAATGTGACTCCTTCCCCAAGCTGAACGCGGAGGAAGCAAGTCAATGGATAAAGTCCAACAAGCGCTGTTTTCGCTGTGCGCGCTCACACATGGCAGCCGAATGCCGCTTAAAGAAAAGGTGCACCAAGTGCGATGGAGCCCATCTGGACATACTTCACGACAGTAACAGACGGCGCCCTTCACCCGCACCATCCAGCAGCAAAGTGAGCGTCATGTACATCGATCCCGCCAGCAGCAGTGGAGCCCGAGTACTCCTAAAAGTAGTGCGTGTGACACTAAGCTACCAGAATAAAGTCCTGGACACTTACGCCGTCCTCGATGACGGGTCAGAGAAGACCCTTCTGCTCGCCTCCGCTGCGGCCCAGCTAGGGCTGCGGGGAAGCGAAACCCAAATGACAATTCGGACAATAAGACGAGATTTGAAGACGATAAAGGGCAAGAATGTCTCATTCTCTATCGCAGCAAGCGGCCAGCCTGAGCGACGGTACCAGATTACAGACGCTTTCACCAGCCAAGAAATAGGACTGTCGCGGTACACATACCCCGTCGCCAAGCTGATGGAGAAATATGCACATCTGCGCAAGTTACCGATCCCGCTCATAGACAATGCTATGCCGACCCTGTTGATAGGCTCCGACCACGCAGACCTCATTGTCCCGATAGACCGGGTTCATACCGGACCCCGAGGCTGTCCTGCAGCAGTCGAGACCCGTTTGGGATGGACTCTCCAAGGCCCGCTCGCCAAATCTCTCAACCGAAGTACAGCCACTAGATGTCTCCACTCCCGAGTCACAGAGGGAGAAACCTCACTCCTGCAACACGTAGAGCGGCTATGGACCTTGGAACAAATGCCCTTTAAGAACGGAAAGAAAGACATTCGCTCTAAAGATGACATTTACGCCATTCACCTCCTCGAGACAGGGACCAAGAGAGTCCCGGTCAACGGCGTGTTGAGATACGCCACGCCACTCCTGCGGCGAGAAGGAATGCCTACTTTCCACGCCAAGACAGACGCCACAGAACGGTACCTGCTGAACACGGAGCGGCGCTTAGCCAAGAACCCCGCCCAAGAGAGTGTATACCGCGCTGAGATTGAGAAGCTCATCACAGCGGGACACGTCACAAAGATGGACATTAAAGAGGCTGACCAGACCACTGAATCGTGGTACGTGCCTCACCACAAGGTCCATCACAACGGTAAAGACCGCATAGTATTTAACTGCAGCTACCAGATCGGATCCCAAAATCTGAATAAAGAGTTACTGCCCGGTCCCACACTCGGCCCCTCCCTACTCGGCGTTCTACTCCGCTTCCGCCAGGAAAAGGTGGTCATCAGCGGGGACATTAAAGGAATGTTCCTGCAGGTGAGATTAGTAGAGGAGGACAAGCCCCTGTTACGGTTCCTATGGAGAGAGAAGCCAGGAGATGAGCACCCAGCCATCTACCAATGGGAAGTCCTCCCCTTCGGAACGACGTGCAGCCCCTGCTGTGCTACATTTGCACTACAGAAACATGTAGCAGAGGACCCAGCAGCGGACGAAGAGGTCCGACACAGCGTAAAGAACAGCTTCTACGTAGACAACTGTCTACAAAGCCTTTCAACCCAGGAAGAAGCCGAGGCTCTCCTGATTAAACTCCGCGCCTCATTGATCAAAGGCGGCTTTGATCTCAGGCAGTGGGCCAGCAGCGATCCGCAAGTACTGCGCAGCCTCTCCTCCGAGGACAAGGCAGCCAGCAGCGAGACCTGGATGGCTACAATCCCGGGAGAAGCCTAGGAGATGACCCTGGGATTGGTGTGGCGATTCAAAACAGATTCGCTTCACTACAGACACAAGCCCCTGACTACGGAGCAGGGAAGGCCGGCGGCGGCGCCGACCACCAGACGGAGTGTGTACACAACACTCGCCCGACAATATGACCCGCTAGGATGTATTCTACCGTACACCACCAGGGCAAAGATGATTGTACGAGCATTGTGGGACAAGGACCAGGGCTGGGACGACCCCATTCCCGCACACCTTGCATCCACCTGGAGAGAGTGGGAGATGGAGCTCCACTCACTCCCAGGCGTTAATATGCGCCGAAGCTACTTCCCACCCACGGTGAGGCCAGAGACATGTAAAATGGACTTGCACGTCTTCAGTGACGCCTCAGAGGTCGCATACGGATCAGTAGCCTACTTGCGGGCCCAAGAAGACGGGGGAGAGATCTACACAGCATTTGTCCTCGCCCGCTCGAGAATAGCCCCACGCAAGCAACAATCTATCCCACGCCTAGAGCTCTGCGTAGCCCTAGCCGGAGCGCACCTAGCCACGCTCATCCAACGTGAGCTCACCATACCGGTGTCTAGAACAATCCTGTGGTCAGATTCCACGACAGTACTCGCCTGGATCAAATCGGACTCATGCAAGTACAAAGTCTTCGTGGGAGTCAGAGTCACCGAGATTCAAGACTTAACCGAAGAGTTAACCGGAGAAACAGAGTGGCGCTACGTTGACACAAAACAGAACCCAGCTGACGTCATCACCCGGGGAATGCCCCTAGATGACCTCACCCGTCGCAATGTCTACAGTGACGGCCCAGCATTCCTAAAGCTCCCGGAAGGAGAGTGGCCCACGCCTATCCCGAGGGAAGCCAGTCAGGAGGAGGCTGAGAATAAGAAGCCTGTGTTCTGTGGATTGAGCACTGTTATCTCCGCAGACCCCAACATAGATGATTGCACTACCATAGAGAGTGCACAACAAAGGACATTCCTACTGCACTACCTACCGTCTCTACAGACCCTCCAGAAGTGGGTAAAGGAGAGAGACAATTTGACAGAAGGAACGGTCGTCATGATTATTGATCAATCACTGCCCAGAGCTATGTGGCCGGCCGGCCGCGTAAGCAAAGTGATCACCGGTGCCGACGGCAAGGTCCGAGCAGCTGAAGTGCTTGTCCAGGGTCGCACTTACACCCGTCCCGTGGCGAGGCTCATAGAACTGCCCCGACTCCCAGACACAATCGATGATGACCATGACCCTATAACCCTATGACTTTGTGAAGTTGACTGACCCCTACAGCAAACCCTTATGTGTAAATAGACAACGCGATTAATCTGTCTCTGCTTAACTGATTAGGTCTGGGACCAATCAGGGGGTGGCTGTTGTGAAGGGCCAGATTAAACCGAATATATATATTTATTATATATATATATTTAATTGTATTTGTATATTCTCTAATATTCCTTGATATCCCTTGTATATTCCTTGTACAATATGCATTGAATATCCATTCTAGCCTACTGAACATCCCATAATAGTCTCCATTCTACTATTGGTCGAGACCTTGGTGCCAGGCTGCCATACCCCCCAGACCCAGTTCAAACGTACCGCTCAACATGTACGAACAAGTCCTAGTTCCGCGTAGGAATCTGGCTACCGCACCACTAACGGTACTATTTGTTCATAGTGCGTATATATACTGCGCTACTAAAGTAGGACTTCCTTTTTAGTCCAGTTTCTTACCCTCCAATAGAGTGACAGACGTAAAGCCTCCCCGCGACGCCACGTGTGGGAGTAAGGCCAAGTTCGGCCTACCATCGGTATTGAGACATCGTGTATATTAATATTTGAATAGTCATATTTGGCACTATATCGTCGAGTTGGACGTAGTCTATTAAGCTAATAATAGTCTATTCATATGTAGTGCTTTGTGCGGTGAGAATACTATCGTAGTCAGTACCCCATCGTTTCGGGCAGAGAACTGGCTGCTTATCCAGGGTGGCCGACCCCATGTGAGGCTGCACCCGAGGAGCCCCAGAGCCGACGAGCGAGTGGACCTGTATACCGGATTATTCTACCGACGACAGCCCGCCTTCCCAGGCACGGATTATGCTTTGTGTACAGTGATTATTCCATGGATAAAGACCCCCGACACTGCCGTGTGTTGGAACCCCCCCCCCCCTGGAGAGGACGCAAGGTGAGGAGGCGCTCTGCAAGACGAGGTCGCTTCACGTCTCTCCTCCGTGGACCGGAGAGAGCCGGCCCACAGAGAGTCCAGCTGCTTTCATCTGTGGTCCAAGGATCGCTGGCGCATTGAACTGCACTACTGTGGGTTCACCCAGGATACCCTTAGCCGGACGAGGCAGCCAGACTCTACCCCCCCCCCCCTCCTACTCCTGTTGTCTTACAAGCGACCGGATTAACCCCCCTAGTGTATCCAGTCTTATAATCATTAAAGTATCATTGCTGTTATTCCTTAACTATTCCAGGTCGTATATTTACCACCTGCGCCATCAGAGATTGGACATTCTCTATTGATATACCGACGAATACTCTTTGCCATAAAAGTGCATACTATTTCAATTCATAAATGTAATTAAGTGATTAAGTGCTTGCTCTACACACCATTGCTGTGTAGGAATAAATACATACTTCGACTTCGTACATTTGTGTTGGATCCGTTTCATCTACGTGAGAGTGTTTATCATAATATATTTATGCCGAGTACTGGGTGGCCGAATATAAAGTACAAAGGTAGTGGTAGTAAGTATCATATCTAGTAATACAGTCAGGGAATTGTACCCCTCAGTTACAACTTCCATTCGATATGTAGGGACAGAGGGCCTCGACACACAACTCTTCAATAAATGTATCTGCTTTTACTGTGTCCCTGTGTCTGAGAGCCCTTAGAACCCCACACCTGCCACACTGGCCCTCATACCAATTCTGGTGCTAAAACCGATAAAACGATGCTGTTTCCTAAATGGTGCCTTTTTATAAAGAGGAATTTACTTGTCATTGCCTTCCGATATTTGTTCCGGCTCTGAAGCCTTACCATCTTCCTTGGTGATGTCTGACCGATCCCAAAACAGAGAAACTTTGCTAGTCTGTTCGTTTTTTAGTTTTGACGTTTGCATTGTTATTGCAACTTATGTGTGTACCTTTTTTATTTTTTGTTAAAAGTTGCCAGTGTTGTTTAGACTGGCTATTTTCTTGTTGTTCCTGTTTGTCAGGAGATAATGATTGGTGACTCATGTCATTACAGACACTATCCATATATGTGACAAGCTGTGCCACGAGGAAAGCTGCGGACCCTGTGGCCTCAACTCCACCATCAGATGTAGATGTGGCTCTAAGACTAAGGTAGGAGAGACACACAGACCTCCACCATCACATGTAGAGGTGCCTCTAAGACTAAGGTAGGAGAGACACACACAGACCTCCACCATCACATGTAGATGTGGCTCTAAGACTAAGGTAGGAGAGACACACAGACCTCCACCATCACATGTAGAGGTGGCTCTAAGACTAAGGTAGGAGAGACACACAGACCTCCACCATCACATGTAGAGGTGCCTCTAAGACTAAGGTAGGAGAGACATACAGACCTCCACCATCACATGTAGATGTGGCTCTAAGACTAAGGTAGGAGAGACACACAGACCTCCACCATCACATGTAGATGTGGCTCTAAGACTAAGGTAGGAGAGACACACAGACCTCCACCATCACATGTTGATGTGCCTCTAAGACTAAGGTAGGAGAGACACACATACCTCCACCATCACATGTAGATGTGGCTCTAAGACTAAGGTAGGAGAGACACACAGACCTCCACCATCACATGTAGATGTGGCTCTAAGACTAAGGTAGGAGAGACACACAGACCTCCACCATCACATGTAGAGGTGCCTCTAAGACTAAGGTAGGAGAGACACACAGACCTCCACCATCACATGTAGATGTGCCTCTAAGACTAAGGTAGGAGAGACACACAGACCTCCACCATCACATGTAGATGTGCCTCTAAGACTAAGGTAGGAGAGACACACAGACCTCCACCATCACATGTAGATGTGGCTCTAAGACTAAGGTAGGAGAGACACACAGACCTCCACCATCACATGTAGAGGTGCCTCTAAGACTAAGGTAGGAGACACACGCAGACCTCCACCATCAGATGTAGAGGTGCCTCTAAGACTAAGGTAGGAGACACACGCAGACCTCCACCATCACATGTAGAGGTGCCTCTAAGACTAAGGTAGGAGACACACACAGACCTCCACCATCACATGTAGAGGTGCCTCTAAGACTAAGGTAGGAGACACACACAGACCTCCACCATCACATGTAGATGTGCCTCTAGTCTAGACAGACTACATTTCTACATTTCAAAAGATGCATACATTTTCCTTCAAAAGAGTAAGGAACTATTTTTGTAAGTTACACCAAATAATTAAAAAAAGACAACTCTCTATTTTACAGGAGGTTCCCTGCACCACGATCCATAACGAAGGTGAGATTTCAAAATGTTCTGATCAACCATGAATTTACATCCATGGCATCACCGCCCACCTTTCTGTCTCTCTGACCGTGTTCTTCTGTCCCGATTGATTGACTTGTAGATGAACTCGTCTTCACTTGCGAGAAGCGCTGCCACAAGAAGCGATCTTGTGGCCGACATAAGTGTGGAGATCTCTGCTGTGTGGTGAGTGTGGAGCTCTGGGTGGACGGGTGCACCATCTTCATGCATGTGTACAGATGACAGCAGCTTGGGATATGTTTTCACGACACACTGGAGGAGTAAGGCTGGGCGATATGGCTAAAATATCACATCACCATGTTTTTCCTAGATACGACGGTATTTATTTTCCTTTTACAATACGATATCTTTGTCTTTTTATCTCCTAATATAATTACAATGGTGCTGTTTCATTCAGAATTGTCTGTCTATTTTACTTTTACTTTTTAATACTGCTGCAAGGAATTAATTTTTTGTATTTTTATTAACTTGAAAATATATTTTCTATATTTTAGAATTAAACGCCGCTAGTCCCTTTTTACTGGCTGGGTATCGACATGTTTTGACAAATAAAGGCCAGTCTCTATTAGAAGCAGGGTCTACATTAATAGTTTTTTTTGGTTACCACATGTGCAGTGTATTCTCAGAAATGTAGAAATATAGTTAATATATATACTAAAACCTACTTTCAGTTATGAAAAATATACACTTTTTTTTTGCTTGGGTTACTACTGAGGTCAAACTGATTGGTATGTTTGTGTGTCTCCTCCTCAAGAGTACAGAACACAAGTGCTCCATGGTCTGCGGCTACAAGCTCAAATGTGGCCTCCATCGCTGCCAAGAGCCCTGCCACCGTGGCAACTGTGAGCCCTGCTGGCAAGCCAGTGAGTTCCACTGGTTGTCCATGCCAGTCTGAGCAGTGCCTTTGAGCCAAGTCAAAGAGCCACAGATGTGTTCTATAGATCAAATGATTTAATGAGATTTAATGAATTTAAATAAATAAAAACTGTATATATATATATATATATTTGAATGGTTAACTCCCATTGGAGGCATGCCTTTGACTATACAGATTGTTATTTGTGCAGTGAGAGCTTCTCTGTACCTCTTAACTCGAATCTTGAGCCACTAATATGTCGAACTGGAATCTTGAGTCACTAATATGTCAAACCTATCATGGTCCCAATATGTGGTAACTTGACACCTTTAGCCTCAGCTACACAGAAAGCTGAGTAGGTGTTGACATGTCTTGAAAGAATTTAAGCTGCAGACTTGGAATTCCTGGTAAATATCAATGAGTGCTTGTTGCTGATTTGCATATTTGTAGTACTTGCAAACGTATAGAGATGCCGCTGTGCCATTTTCAGCAATTTATTTAGCAATTTGGTGAAATTATTGTTTGCCATTGATTCTATGCCTTTGCTGGCATTCCATGTCCCATCAGTATGTGAGTCTACTCTGTTAACTCTGTGTAGGCTTTGATGAGCTGGCGTGTCACTGTGGCCAGAGTGTTCTGTTCCCACCCATCGCCTGTGGCACCAAGCCTCCAGAGTGCAAGAACATGTGTACCAGGAGGCACGAGTGTGACCACCCAGGTAAAACGAGAACCTCCCTTCCAGCAACGCTACCGTTTTACAGCTTTATTGATCATTACATTATTTAGTTTCATACCTCTGTCTTGGGTATACAATAACTCTTATCTCAGGTATATATAATAACTCTTATCTCCGGTATATAATAACTCTTAACACTTTGTGCGCCAACAACGAGTATACTCGTTATTGCCCCCCAATCGTTGTGTGCCAACAACGAGGGAACTCATTTTTGGGATCAATATTAAAATGTTTTCGCCATGGCATTCATAATTCATCCAGCCTCCCTCCGGGACGCAGCTGGACCCTGGTCTGATATTGCAACGCCTCAATACCGCCCGCCGCCTGGTGGATTTCGGGCGAGTTACACTCTACGCCAAACCGGAAGTGACGCTCGTTGCATCTGGGAAATTCCTCCGCCAGAGATATATTGTAACGTGGGTCTAGATACACACTTGAGTGCATTGGGATCGCTTTTGAAACGCAATAATCAATATGATTTCGGCGTTTATTGCGTCATACAAACGGGAAATGGATCTAGCAGATCGACGTCAAATAATTGGAATATTTTTCCTCCAGTGTCATCGGCGAATGGTAAAACGAATCTAACGTTATTTTCAGCCCGATTATTTATTTCACTGCAATCCATCTGATCAATGTATCAACCCATACTAAAAAAAGATGTTACTGACAATCAAGGAATTATAAACGACCCCCCCCCCCCCTTTCCTTCACGCATGATGAAGCATAATGTATACCGATCATATACATTTGAATTTTTTAATATAGCGTGTATAGGAAAGAAACGCCAGGATAATCTATCATATGCGTCGGGGCCTATAAATCGCGTTTTAGGAATGACTGCAGAAAACCTTAAAACATACTTATATTCACGACGGTATTAACACGACAATGTATGAATGAAAAAATATAACATTCCCACATCCGGAACGATAGATACCCAATGTTGAATGGGCCATAGTAATGTCGATATAGCTATAATATTTAAAAAGTTATAGCCCTGCAAAGAAGGTAAACATTCTCCATAGGGTTACAGCACTGGCAGACTGGGCCCAAAGATGGGTACAATGCATGGCAGCCAATTTGTTAATAATAATAATAATAATAATAATAATAATAATATATTCAATTTCAAGGGGCGCTTTATTTTTTTACAAAAGGCTCCATTAAAAAGATGTTTTGAGGCCATTTTTAAAAGCATCCATGGTCTGGTGCTCTCGGATATCGTATCTTAGGTATACAATAATTATCTTTGGTATATATTAACTTACCTCGGGTATGTAATAACTCTTATCTCGGATATATAATAACTCTAATATCCGGTATATAATAAATAATTCTTGGTATATAATAGCTCTTATCTCGGGTAAATAATAACTCTTATCTCAGGTATATAAGTAAGGGATAATGTATAGCTACGAGGTCATTGTCGCAAAATAATTGACAGACACGTAGTTTAAAATACTGAGCCGCTTCGGCGAGGTGTTTTAAACGTCAGTGAAGGTCAATTATTTTGCGACAATGACCGAGTAAAGCTATACATTATCCCGCTTATTACATGGCTAACTTAATAGCAATATACCTAATTCATTTGACAAATCGCAGTTCTGTGGCTCTGTCAGCCCAAATAAAGTGATTATTATTATCGCGGGCAGCCTCTGTTCTGGCTCCGCTGTAATCTACACACACTCCGCTGTCAGTGCAGCAGCGGCAGGTGTGTCTGATTTGCTGCACTGATGTGGGCTTGATTGCGAACAGCTGCGCACATCGGTCATTATTGTCCCACAGCGGTCATTATTGAAAGATAATGACCGCTGTCGGGGGGCTATTGACCAATCACAAGCAAGCATTTCGGCGAATGTGAAAACGCCATGTAATAATGACTTATCTCAGGTATATAATGACTCTTATCTCGGGTATATAATAACTTATCTCGGGTATATAATAACTCTTTTCTCAGGTATATAATAACTTATCTCAGGTATATAATGACTCTTATCTCTGGTATATAATAACTCTTATCTCTGGTATATAATAACTTATCTCTGGTATATAATAACTCTTATCTCTGGTATATAATGACTTATCTCTGGTATATAATGACTCTTATCTCTGGTATATAATGACTTATCTCTGGTATATAATGACTTATCTCAGGTATATAATAACTCTTATCTCTGGTATATAATAACTTATCTCTGGTATATAATGACTCTTATCTCTGGTATATAATGACTCTTATCTCTGGTATATAATGACTCTTATCTCTGGTATATAATAACTCTTATCTCTGGTATATAATGACTCTTATCTCTGGTATATAATGACTCTTATCTCTGGTATATATTTATGACTCTTATCTCAGGTATATAATGACTTATCTCAGGTATATAATGACTATTGTCTCCTATATCCTCAGTGTTCCACAACTGCCACAGTGAGGAGAAGTGCCCTCCCTGCACCTACCTGACTCAGAAGTGGTGCATGGGGAAGCACGAGGTAACATCGCTCTTCAAACGCCACATTAGTCCCGTGATGTTGTTCCTATCCTGCCGTGTCCACTCACACGGTTTCTCCTGCCCACAGCAACGCAGCAACATCCCCTGTCACCTGCAAGAGATCTCCTGCGGCCTGACGTGCAACAAGCTTCTGTCGTGTGAAATCCACCGCTGCAGGCGGATCTGCCACCGGGGGGAGTGCTTGGCAACCGGCACCTGCCACCAGCCCTGCGTGCTGCCTCGGCCGGACTGCGGCCATCCCTGCTCCGCTCCCTGCCACCAAGGCTCCGGCTGCCCACGCACCACCTGCACGGCCAAGGTAAAAAGGGGCACGTTGCCATGGACGACGGCTGTGTGGCTCCGATGGATGGGAGCCAGGGTTTTATGGAACACACAGCGGGAAGCGGCCGATTTTTGTAAATGGGTCAAAAAAACTACAACAAAGAAATGGCCATAAATGATGTGTGCTACATGGAGGCAAATGACTACAGATAAATATGTTATATAAACTAGGGATGCTCGATATTGGCTTTTTTACCTATACCGATATTGTCCAACTCTTAATTTCCGATACCGATATCAACCGATATCACATTTTAATGCTGATATCGGCCGATAATATCGGTAGGCCGATAATATCGGACATCATTTCTATAGAAATGTACAAAAAAAAATTGAAAACCGATACAGATATTTTCCGATATCACATTTTAATGCCGATATCGGCCGATAATATCGGTAGGCCGATAATATCGGACATCCCTAATATAAACGCATAGCCTCAGCAGATTGCTCATTTATTAATGGAGGAAGATGGTTTTGTGTGTGTATGAAGCACTCATAACCTACTTGTGTTCTCAAGTTACTTGAGTTATTCAATGTTGCAAGACTTCCTCAGTGTCACTTGCACTATGAATGCTGGGCAGTCTCCTTGGAAAGAGGTAGAATGGGTTTTCAGAAAGACAAGCGGTCCACAGCGGTCTCCTGGAGCAGCATCTGGTTTCCTGGTGGAGCAAAGTGATCTGAAGCACACTAGCTCCCTGCAGCAAACCAGAGCCGTATCCAGACGGCTCACAACATCGTCCTTGCCGGGCTAGAAAGTAGTATTGGCTGATATCGAATTTTGATATCTGCCCCCCCCCCCCCCAACATTATCATCTTTAGCAGGCTCAGTGTTGACGCTAGAATAATAATGGTATCATATGAGACTAGAGATAATGAGGAATCCGTTCATGTTATTAGTTCATGTTTTCTTACCCAGAAACGGGCTAAATAGGGCTCCAAGGTTCAGATATTTTGAAGGCCGTAATATTCTATATCCAATTCCTAGTACAAGTGACTGCAAACCTAGCTGTCATCAACCAGCTAAACTAGCTAGCTAACATTAGAGAACTTAAGTTCATCACTTTTATTATTAAATTGTTGAAATTTATCAGATGCCCTGCTCTAAATATCGCTATCGGCCGCTGAAAACCCCATATTGGTCGACCACTACTAGAGACTAATTGTTCATACCTCCCACACACACACACAGGTGGCGCTGCAGTGCGATTGTGGCAGAAGGAAGGAGACTGTGCCATGCACAGAGGCAGCCAGCTCATTTCAGAGGTCAGTTCAAACGTTGAATTACCTAAAGTGCTTTCTTCACTTTTATCCACAAAGATACAATATGTACCTGTATGTTGTATCGCCGTGTCTATATGAAAGTATGATGTCCCAACTCCCAAGTCAAAATGTAATTTATTTCTCCATACTGTGAAAGTATATTTTCAGTGTATGGGTAGAAATATACTTTTAAGTTAATACTAATACTGTACTATTCTGAGACTATATTTGCATTTGTTTTTGGTACTTATGTGTTTTCATAGACTAATTCAAAGCACATGTTTAGTATAATAGTCATTAACATGCTGTAAGTGTAATCTTAAGTACACTACCGAGTAGGGGTGTAACAGTACACAAAAACCACGGTACGGTACGTACCTCGGTTTTGAAGTCAAGGTTCGGTACGGGTTTTCGGTATACAGTGGGGGAGAGTTTGGCTTTCCATGTTCCACTCGGGTGATGTAGTGTGCAGTAATTAATTGTACTTGTAGGGCTGTCTGCGAATATTCTATATTGAAATTAATAATCGACTTGTAAAAATTCAAATAAAAAGATAAATTATATTCGATTGTGAAAGAAACAGCCCCCGGTGGGCGGTCGTTAGTGGTTAACATACCGTTGTATTCGTTCGGTACACTACACAGCCGTTCGGTACGGTACACACAAACGGTTCGGTTCGGTACGTGTACCTTTACACCCCTACTACCGAGTGTGGCTTGGTAGTGTAGAAGTCTAGTGCTGTCCCACCACCGCATCCCGAGGTCCCAAGTCCCGATCATTCGATGGGGAATGAGTCCTGGTCATTGCAACAGCGACTCCTACTGGTTGAACTGGCCATCCCTGTTCAGCAGGGAGGGGAGATGGTGTGAACCTCTGCACGCATTACGCTCTCCCAGTGAAACTCCCATCTGTCGGGTGAAAAGAAGCGGCTGGTGACTGTATCGGAGGAGGCATGTGGTAGTCTTCACCCTCCCCCAGACAGACTGTAGGGTAGGGTAGCGTAACGACCAGGAGGGACTTGACATGGTGACAGAAAATTGGGGGTTGGGAGAAAAGGTGAAAAGTGTATTATTTTGGTCCGCAAAAGTAACCAACAATACATCAAAAGTACACCATTTCAATATATTTAACACACTAATAAGTACAACTTAAGTATACACTTTTTGACTTGGTATAATGAAAAGTCCTTCTATGTCTCTGTACTATAGGTATGCAGCTATTTCCATGGCCAGCAAGCTATCTGATATGCAGCTGGGAGACTCTGTGGACATCGGTCAGCTCATCACCAAGAAGGAGCTCAAGCAGACCAGGTAGAGTTGGGGAGGAGAAGCCGTGTCGGACATGTTGCATGTTCAGTGGGTTTAGTTCAAGTCTACTTTTATTAAGCCCCTTAAGTAATTATTAATTCAGGTGTCATAGCGGCGTGGGGGAGGTACAGGCAGGGAAAAAACTATAAAATAAATAGTAATAAGAGTAGAACAAAAGTGGAATGGCATTTTATCCCATCAATAATAATAATAATAGTATTTATTACATGGCGTTTTAACATTCGCCAAAATGCTTGATTGTGATTGGTCAATAGCGCTCGGTTGCCCCTGACAGCGGTCAGTTATTTCCCGATAACGGACCGCTGCTATGGGCAACGCGCAATAATAACCGCTGATACGGGTAACACAGCGCTATTGACCAATCACAATCAAGCATTTTGGTCGCATACAGTCACGAAAGCTAAGCTCAGCATATGCACAGCTGCACTCATCAGGTAATCAGACCACACACCTGCCGGCGATGACAGAGGAGCCACAGAACAACTGCGTCTGCATTTGATCTCGTCTCGTCGATGGTGTAAAATGAATTGGGTATATTGTTAGTAAGTTAGCCATGTAATAAGCGGGATAATGTATAGCTATATGTAAGGGATAACGTATAGCTACTCGGTCATTGTCGCAAAATAATTGACCTTCACTGCGTTTAGAACACCTCGGCGCCTCTGTGTTCTAAACTCTGTGTCGGTCAATTATTTTGCTACAATGACCTCGTAGCTATACGTTATCCCTTACATATAGTAGTAGCACTGTACCTGTATACTGTATGGGTACAGTTTTAAAATGTCTCAAAATAGGGATGTCCCGATCACGTTTTTTGCCACCGATCACCGATCGTCTATGAGCCATATCGGCCGATACCGATCGTTTTTGGTTTTATAAAAAAAATATATATATACTTTTTTTTAATTTATTTTTTATAAAATATATATATTATATAATTATACTTGTAGTTGTATTATCTGCGAGACATCGCCACCACGCAACAAGTCAAAATGCTCGCTATCTCCACTGTCTGTGTGTATACTCTGCTTTGGTCAAATCACATTCAGCATGCCCTCAGCAGGGTATATCTGCGGCTCTGCAGATATACCCTACTCCCTCAGCTAGCCCCTTTTGTGACTGCGATGCAAGCCAAGAGCTCGAATACGCATCGAATCAATGTTATAAGACATTGATATCAGGAGCTATCTGTAGCTACTGCTAGCCGGCTAGATAACGTTAAGACAACGTCTCAGTGAACTATTTAGTTTAATGGGACATTTAGTTTTGAACAGTGAGCTAACGTGAGCTAACGTGAGCTACCGAGCTAACGGAGGTATCATGCACTACTAGACTATTGCTCGAGCATTTGTTGATATCGGGAGCTATCGGTAGCTAGCCGGCTAGATACCGTTAGACAATGCCTCCATGTATTAAACTACCGGTAAAAGTGAATAGTTGACTGGGTAACGATAGCTAGGTAGCTAACGTTAGCTCACAGAGGTTGCATGCACTAGAGCAGACTATTTTCGGAGCATTTGTTGACACGGGTGCGGGAGGGTCAGGGGAGGAGGAGGAGGAGGGGCAGTCTGAGAGAGAAGTCAGCAAGTGAGAACTCCGCTAAGAATTGGATCATGTTTTTCGATCGGCGAAAATAAAACATTATCGGAATTCACCGATCTCATATTTATACTGAATATCGGCCGATACCGATCGCTGGCCGATCGATCGGGGCATCCCTAGTCTCAAACGTTATCAAGATAATTCCGTTTGTTTGCACATTGTAATTCCATCATTGCTAAAGCTTCGTCAGACACATTTGGTTCTAGTGACATGTACCGCCTTCCAACTCTATCTTATATTTCTGAGAATCATTTATAAGGTTTTGAATACAATTGATTGATTGATTGAAAAGTTTATTAACAGATTGCAGAATGGGTACAGTACAGTACAGCTCAATACATACAATTGTTAAGGGGATGCAGACCAGAGAAAGACTTTCGACTTGTTTACATCAGGGTCCCCCATTTTCAATTCATCATAACATATATGACATACATGACATACAGATAGACAGTACTGCTACATCTATACATTTATGACATATCAGATTTGCAAATACAGTACTGTTTGTGATACAAAAGTGTCCAGAAAAGGAGTGTATATACATTTGGCATAGAAACTGTACATTGGAGGAGGTTGGTTGGGTGGGGTGGGGTTGGGTGGGTTGGGTGAGGGCTGTACATTGGAGGTGGGGGGGGGGGGGGTTGGGAAGGGGACACGCACACATTTTACACTGTACATTGGAATATTGACAAAGCCTTACTTGGTCATTTACTGTACAACTAGGTTAGGACATTTGTAGGGGCCAGTTTCGAATTGCAGTCTCACGTAGGTGTTTTTTTGAGAGTGTTTTTGAAGGTGGGTAGTGATTCACATTCCTTTACAGCTTTAGGCAGGGCGTTCCACATTGATGTGGCATAATTGCGAAACGTGTTTAGTCCCTTGTTTGATCCGAATCTGGGTTTTACATGATTTGTGGAGCTCCCTCTGGTGTTGTGATCGTGGTATTCACTGACCTTTGGGAAGTATTTTGACATGTACATGGGTACCTTGGTCGCGTAGTGTATCTTGTAGACCAGGCCCATTGCAAGTTGCTGTACTCTGTCGTCTACTCTAAGCCATCCTAGGTTGTCAAAGTGGGCAGGGGTGAGGTGGGTTCTAGGAGTCAGGTCAAGTAGTAGTCTGACTAGCTTGTTTTGAGATGTTTGTAATTAGTTTTTTAGTGCCTTTGAGGTGCTTTGGTACCATGAGGTGCAAGCATAGTCGTAGTACCCTTGAATGAGTGCTCCTGCTAGAGTCTTCAGGGTATTCTTGTTTACCAGAGAGGAGATCCGGTACAAGAATCGCGTTCGTTGGTTGACTTTTTTTATTACATTGGATGCCATTTTGTCACAGGAAAGATTAGCCTCTAGGATGGAACCCAGGTAGGTAATTTCATCTTTCCTTGTGATAATATTGTCACCCACTGTAACCGAGAAGCCGTCGGTCTTGCTGAGTTTGTTATTTGAACCGAAGAGAATGGACTCTGTTTTGCCCATGTGTAATGATAGTTTGTTGTCGGCGAGCCATATGCAGATTTTGCCTAGTTCCGAGCTGAGGGCTTTTTCAACCTGTAACTTGTTCTTGTCAGAGACCAGCAGGGCTGAGTCGTCCGCAAACAGGAACAAGTTGCAGTCACAAGCTGACGACATGTCATTTGCATAAATTAGGAATAGTAGCGGTCCTAGTATGCTTCCTTGTGGAACACCACAGCTCACTGTGAGGGGGGGGGGATAGTGTACCGTTTACTTCCACCATCTGTTCCCTCCCCTCCAGGTAGGATTGTATCCAGCTCACTGATAAACTATCAAAACCAATTGCTTTTAGCTTGTCAATCAGAATGGTGTGATTGACAGTGTCGAAGGCCTTTTGTAGGTCCAGCATGACCATGCCGCAGTATTTGCCCGCGTCCACCTCTTGTTTGATGTGGTCGTTCAAGTAGAGAAGGCATGTGTCGAGTGGGATGTTCTGAAGCCAGATTGGAATTCGTAGATTAGATTTTTTTCCGCGAGGTACTTTTCGATCTGTTCGTATACTATTTTTTCCATGACTTTCGAGATGGATGTAAGGATAGAAACAGGGCGGTAGTTACCCGGGTCTAATTTGCTGCCCTTTTTGTGCAGGGGTGTTACTCTCGCAATTTTGAAGTCCTTGGGGACGTGTCCCTGTTTTATGGAGAGGTTTATTATGTGTGTGATGACTGGGGTGATGGCTGCTGCTGAGTCTCTGAGGAATTTGGAGGGGATGTTGTCATGGCCAGTGGCCTTGTTTGGTTGGAGGGCGCTCAGTTTTTTGAGTACCTCATCTGTAGTTACTATTTCCAGTTTGAAGTCGTCTTTGTGGACGCCTAGGTTCTTGTAGTATGCTACTATGTGTTCTACCCCATACTGCCCTGAGTGGGAGGGTAGTTTGTTTACCAGTGTTGTGGCTATGTTTGTGAAGAAAGTGTTTAAGTAATTGGCTACATCCAGCTTGTCTGTGATGAGCGTGTTGTCCGTCTTTATGTTTATGTTTGAGAACCTGGTTTTGAGTTTTTTACTGCAGCCTAGTTGATTGTTGAGTAATTTCCAAAGTTCACTTGGTTTATTTTTGTTTTCCTCGGTTTTGTCATTGATGAAATTTTTTTTAGCAGTTTTGATCATGGAGTTTACGTCATTTCTTAGTCTGTTTCTTTCTAGTTTGAGTTCAGTCACGTGGTCTTGGAGTTCACTGCTCGTGCTTTTGGTAAGCTTTGACTGACTTTTACGAAACTCAGAGCATTTTTTGTCTCTGGCTTTCATAGCGGTCAGTATTTCAGTGTGCATCCATGGCTCAGCGCGATTTTTTACCCTGGTGGTTCTTAGGGGGGCCATGTTGTTTAGTATTGATGAAAATTTGGTTTTGAAGCCAAGCCAAGTTTCTTCAACCAGTGTACCATTGAGTTCATCTGACCAGTCCAGACTCTCCAGTTCAAGGTTAAAGGCCTCGCTAGAGTAGGTTTTGAGGTCTCTAGATGTGACTGTTTTGTGACAGCCAGCCTTTAGTTTTAGCTTTTTGCGGGTACAGAATATCATATAATGATCACTTAACCCGCATGCTATAACCCCTTTATTGGATATCTTGGACTTGTCAGAGGTCAGTATGAGGTCAATGGTAGTCTGAGTTGATTCACATATCCTTGTGGGTTGGGTGATTAGTTGGCTGAGGCCGTGCAGATCACAAAACCTATTGAAGGATTTGAAGACGGGTGCATCTTTTTGTTGCATATCCGTGTTCCAATCCCCAATAAGAATTTTTTCCGCATCCTCAGCTCCAGCTAAGCACACATCCATAGTATCATAAAAGCCAGTTTGATCTGGCGGTCTGTATATTGTGCCGACTAGAACAGATTTTGCCCTTTCAAATAAAATTTCCACCCATACGGTTTCAATTGTCTCATGATGAAGGTCAGTACGGGTAATGAATTTGGTGTCCTTATGTATGTACATACAAACACCACCTCCATACTGGTTTCTGTCATTACGGACTATAGTATAGTTCTCTATTTCTATTTCAGGGTCTGTTACAGATGGATCAAGTTTAGTTTCAGTAAAGCATAATAAGTCTACCTTACCGCTCATAAACAGGTTTCTTATTTCTTATTTCAAACAAGATGGAGGTCATGACTCATGGTTGCACAAGGATGTATTTATACCAATGACCATTAGACTGGAGCGTGTTTTAGGTGCATTTTGTGTTATGAGCAGGATGTTTTCTAGATCAGTGTTAGGAGCAGGGAGTTTTCTAGATCAGTGTTAGGAGCAGGATGTGTTCTAGATCAGTGTTATGGGCAGGATGTGAGATGAACTGTAACAACAGCTCTTTTCACCCCAGTCTTTTAAATGGAGAAGAATCCCCCCCCCCCCCCCCCCCCCCCCCGGAGATGAAACTGATGCCGTTCGAAAACGACGACGCCTAACCATGGTCTTGCTTGGTGCTTCTTGTACTGGATCCATAGCTTCCTCTCCAACAGACAACAGAAGGTCAAAATAAACAACATCACATCCCACCCTCTATATCTCAGCACAGGAGCCCCCCAAGGCTGCGTCCTTTCACCCTGGCTTTTCGCCCTATACGCCAACCTGCTCATATCCCTCCACAACTCCGTCAAAATATACAAATATGCAGACGACACAACCCTTATAGGCCTCATCACAGACAATAATGAAACAGAATACAGTGGCTTTTCCGGTCTTTGGGATCGGAATGAACATTGATTTTAGGAAATCATTTGGAATATTTCCTGAGTTATAGATGTTGTTTACCAGTTTCACAAGGAGCTCGATGCATCCGTCACCAGAGTTCTTAATCAGTTCAGCAGGGATCTCATCCTCGCCGGGCGATCTGTCCGTGGCCAGTGACTTCACAGCCTCTTCAACTTCTTTTTTCGTGATCTGGACTTTTTCTATCTCTTCTAGACTAATTCCTGTGTCTGATGTTCTGTTCTGGTCTTTGTATAGTGTTTCCACATACTCTGCCCATCTATTGATTATTTCCTTCTCGTCAAGGAGCAGTTTTCCTTCTTTGTCTCTGACACCTTGGGTTGTTTTTTTCCCTCTTCCTTGTTAGTTGTTGGATCTTGTTGTACATGAGAGGGTTGTGCTTCTTGTCTAGATCTTCAATTTCCTTGCATTTTTCTTTGTAATACTTCTCTTTTGCATCTCTACACATCTTCTGTACTTTTTGTTTTGCTCTGTTGTATTCAGTTTTTCTGTCCGCATTCTTCATGTCTGCTCTCTTTTTCATCTCATCCAGAATGTCTTTCGTCATCCACTCTTGTTTCTCAACTTTTTCTGGTTTACCACAGATTATGTCTGCAACGCTTCCCAGTTTTTCTTTCAGTTTTGTCCATAGTTCTTGTGGATCTTCAATATCTGCTAACTCTATTTTCTAATGTTTTGTTCACTTCGTTTCTGTATCGTCTCTTCATGGTTTCTCCTTTCAGACTCTTCACATCCCATCTTTTGTGTCGTTTTCTTTTTCTTGATGGGTTTTCAGTTTGATCTTCATTTTCATCACTACTGGAATATGATCTGAACCACAGTCTGGAGCACAATAACCTCCTCTTCAACTCATCAAAAACCCAAGAACTCATCATCGACTTCAGACGCCAGCCAAACACCAAAACCCCCATATCCATCTCCGGCAAACCCATAATCACCACAGACTCCTTCAAATTTCTCGGCACCCACATAAGCAATAACCTCAAATGGAAAACCAACACAGACCACATCCACAAAAAAGCCAATCAAAGACTCTTCTTCCTCCGCCAGCTCAAAAAATACAGAGTCAGAAAACATCTCCTGCTCCGTTTCTACCAGGCCATCATTCAAAGCATCCTCACCTTCTCCATAACAGTTTGGTACAGCAGTCTGGACACTCACTCCAAAAACAAACTCCAAAGAATAATCAATAAATCCTCCAAAATAATCTGCACCCCCCCCTCCCATCTCTTGAATCACTCCACCGCCAAAGCACAATAAGAAGAGCTAGGAAAATTATCTCTGACCCCACTCACCCAGCACACCACATCTTCCAGCTGCTGCCCTCCGGGAGGCGCTACAGATCCCTGACCACCAAAACATCCCGCTTTAAAAACAGCTTCTTCCCCACTGCCATACGGACACTGAACTCCCTGTAGCACCCCCCCCCCCTACCTCTGTTGCTATGGACATGGACATAAACTCTGAACTTTGATATTGCGGTCTTGTAATCATGTATTTATGTATTGTAAGTGATGTTATATGTTCTATGTTGGAACAATGCTGTAACATGCTGCACTGAAATCAAATTCCACCAGCCTGGCTGGGTGGTCATTAAAGATAAATTGAATTGATTGGTCCCCAGGCTGGACTGTGACCAGGAGTGCGCCACACTGGAGCGGAACCGGCGTTTGGCCGAGGCCCTGCAGATTGACTCCTCGGTGGACCCCTTCAACATCCGCTCCACCTCCAAGTACAGCGACAGCCTCAAAGAGGACGCGCGGTGAGTGTCGGTGAAGTCAAGTTTCAAGTTTCAAGTTTCTTTAATAGTTGTCATACAGAAGTACAGAATACTTTCATACAAAATGCTTCTTACTGTTAGGCTCCAGAGACTGTGCTAGACAAGATAGTATCAAATAACATTGTATAGCATGTGAATTAGAAGTAGAAAATGAGGTCACAGTGTTCAGTATAGACATATGTACAATGTTCGATGCAGAATAGACGTAACTGAGTTACCATATAATATACAATACTATGCAGTGTACTAATGTACAATATTATATAGTGCAAAGCAGAAATGCAGAAATGGGATGAGGTACAATTTACAGTAAGGTGTACGAGTTGTAGTGCAATCCTTCATCAATAAATAAAGTGTGGGGAGTGGGTGCTACAGTGTGTTTGTTTAAAGTGAGTGTGTGCTATAAAGTGTGTGGAGTGGGTGCTACAGTGTGTTTGTTTAAAGTGAGTGTGTGCGTGTGGATGTGTGTGCTATGTGCGTTTGATGGTTGTTGTTGTGTATTGTTCATTGTTTGTTGAGCAGCCTGATGGCCTGGGGATAGAAGCTTCTTCTGAGTCTTTCTGTGCTCGAGAGTCACTCCCAGCTCCAAAAAAGATATACTTTATAATATATACTTTAGTTAGTATACTTTTTTACTAGTATTCAGAAAGTATATTAAAGTTGACTTCAAACCACTTTAGTTGTACTTGTGTTATTGTTGTACTAAAGATGTGCCTAAATATATATGTATATTGAAATTATACATTTGATATATTCTTTGCTACTTTTGCTTACCAAAATGGTACACTTTAATTGACTTTTTTTTTACAAACTTAAGTACGGTAAACTTCTGTTGTTTAAGTGTACTTGGATTACACTTACAGTATATTAATGACTATCATACAACATGTGCTTTGAATTAGTACATGAAAGCCCATAAGAAGTGCCAAAAAATACATTGCAAGTATGCCCCCAGAAAAATATATATGGGTAGTAATGGTAATAATATACTTATACTATAATAATAGGAATATACACATTTCTGACTTGGGCTTACTGTCATGGATCACTCACTCAGTACATCACTCAGTGTGTACCTAATGGAGACCCCTAGTGGCTGCTTTGACACTTCAACATCACAGCCCCGGCCTAGAGAATATATAGAAACCATTTACTGATAATGGTGGATTCATTACGCCCCTCAGCTAATTTTTTTTCTCAGGTTTTGTGTCTATCATTTAGAGGGGGGGGGGTGACAGTGGCTTGGGAGGTAGAGCAGTCGTCTGGTAATCCAGAGGTTCCCGGTTCAATTCCCGCTCCTCCCGAGCAACGTGTCGAAGTGTCCTTAAGCAAGACACTTAACCCCTAATTGCTCCCGATGAGCAGGTTGGCACCTTGCATGGAATGGTGCTACATGCCGTTTTCCATCATGCTTATACACTTAACTTGTAGTTACTCTATCACTGTCTCTGTGTTTATTTTTGTGTTTATGTGCTGCCTTCACACCCAGTGGAGAGCTCCGAGTGGCAGGCTGTCAAAGCCCCCTTGAAAGTTGTCCTTATCTTGATCTCCTTTTTTCAGAAAAGACCTGAGGTTTCTCAGTGAGGTAGAGGAGGAAATCAAGAAGCTTATTGAGCTTGCAAACAAGGTAAGACGATAAGAGCAACACAGTATTCCACTCAAGAATATGTACATACAAACTCCTGCTAGGCCAAATGTATCATTCATTCATCCTTTGGTGAGGTTCATATAGATAAGTTTCTTGTTTACCATCATTGCTGGGTGCACACACAGTCTTGGGGCAATGAACATTGGTTGTTTGCCACAACTAATGCAATGTTTTGTTGGGACATTTTGTTAATGCATGAATAATGTTGAGAAATAGGTGGATTACTTTAATAGGAATACATTGTGGGAAGTTTACCAGTATACTTCCTCTCTAAGAGGAATGCATTGTGGGAAGTTTACCAGTATGCTTCCTCTCTAAGAGGAATGCATTGTGGGAGGTTTACCAGTATGCTTCCTCTCTAAGAGGAATGCATTGTGGGAAGTTTACCAGTATACTTCCTCTCTAAGAGGAATGCATTGTGGGGAGGTCTACCAGTATGCTTCCTCTTTAAGCGGAATGCATTGTGGGAGGTTTACCAGTAAGCTTCCTCTCCATTGGAACCTTTAGTGGCTCAGACTGTGACAATTGCCTTGATAATTAGTTATCAGAAATTCCAATTCCAGACCACCAAAGGATTTGTGCAATTTATGACACATTACCTTTCTGCCCCCTGGATACACACATCTGTTATGACCTTTGCAGAAAGATCCATCTGTGTTACTTATTTCACTTCATGTATCATAAACTGGGCATGGCTGTAAAGAAGGAGACTATTGTGGTTCCTTTGAACCCCATTGTTTTAGGTTCTGTGGTGATGGCAGGCCTCTTCTCTACACTTTGTTAATTCATCCATTGTCCTGCTTAGCCTGGGCCACAGCCTTTGTACAACTCACTACTTCCTCTTGTCGCTGTACCTGCTCCACTCCCAGCTTCCTCCTTTCTGTGGGACCCGCTTTGCTCCATACTGGCTTCCCCGAGCTGAGCCCTAAGCCCCCCACCTTGTTGCACCTTACAGTACCTACAATATCTGTATGCCTAAGAGCTGCCTCTGCTTCCTGTACTGCCTATCTTTGGTTCCATTGTCTCCCTCTGGTTTGATTTTGGACCAAGTTACCAACTATCTTTGTGCCCTGATAGCAAAAACTCAAATTTATATAAAAGAATAATAATAATGTAAGATGATGTATTAAAGAATTTTTTTTTTTACCTCTGTTGATTCTCTCTTCAGCCATGTTTTGTAGTGCTGTTGAGACTAATACAATTTACCCCCTGCCTTGGGAGAATACTGTAGCATAGCTGAACATTCAAGGTCATGCCTAATCGTAACACACCAACCCCACACGTCTGCAGGGAAAACCCAAGAGGAGCTACTGTTTCCCGCCTATGAACCGAGAGCACCGGAAGATTGTCCACGAGCTGGCCGAGGCCTATGATGTGGAGAGTGTGAGCTACGACAGTGAGCCCAAACGAAACGTGGTCATCACAGCTATCAGGTAAACACTTAGGCCCAAAGGCAACGTGGTCATCACAGCTATCAGGTAAACACTTAGGCCCAAAGGCAACGTGGTCATCACAGCTATCAGGTAAACACTTAGGCCCAAACGAAACGTGGTCATCACAGCTATCAGGTAAACACTTAGGCCCAAACGAAACGTGGTCATCACAGCTATCAGGTAAACACTTAGGCCCAAAGGCAACGTGGTCATCACAGCTATCAGGTAAACACTTAGGCCCAAAGGCAACGTGGTCATCACAGCTATCAGGTAAACACTTAGGACCAAAGGCAACGTGGTCATCACAGCTATCAGGTAAACACTTAGGCCCAAAGGCAACGTGGTCATCACAGCTATCAGGTAAACACTTAGGCCCAAACGAAACGTGGTCATCACAGCTATCAGGTAAACACTTAGGCCCAAAGGCAACGTGGTCATCACAGCTATCAGGTAAACACTTAGGCCCAAAGGCAACGTGGTCATCACAGCTATCAGGTAAACACTTAGGCCCAAAGGCAACGTGGTCATCACAGCTATCAGGTAAACACTTAGGCCCAAAGGCAACGTGGTCATCACAGCTATCAGGTAAACACTTAGGCCCAAAGGCAACGTGGTCATCACAGCTATCAGGTAAACACTTAGACCCAAAGGCAACGTGGTCATCACAGCTATCGGGTAAACACTTAGGCCCAAAGGCAACGTGGTCATCACAGCTATCAGGTAAACACTTAGGCCCAAAGGCAACGTGGTCATCACAGCCATCAGGTAAACACTTAGGCCCAAAGGCAACGTGGTCATCACAGCTATCGGGTAAACACTTAGGCCCAAAGGCAACGTGGTCATCACAGCCATCAGGTAAACACTTAGGCCCAAAGGCAACGTGGTCATCACAGCTATCAGGTAAACACTTAGGCCCAAAGGCAACGTGGTCATCACAGCTATCAGGTAAACACTTAGGCCCAAAGGCAACGTGGTCATCACAGCCATCAGGTAAACACTTAGGCCCAAAGGCAACGTGGTCATCACAGCTATCAGGTAAACACTTAGGCCCAAAGGCAACGTGGTCATCACAGCTATCGGGTAAACACTTAGGCCCAAAGGCAACGTGGTCATCACAGCTATCGGGTAAACACTTAGGCCCAAAGGCAACGTGGTCATCACAGCTATCGGGTAAACACTTAGGCCCTAAGGCAACGTGGTCATCACAGCTATCAGGTAAACACTTAGGCCCAAAGGCAACGTGGTCATCACAGCTATCGGGTAAACACTTAGGCCCAAAGGCAACGTGGTCATCACAGCTATCAGGTAAACACTTAGGCCCAAAGGCAACGTGGTCGTCACAGCTATCAGGTAAACACTTAGGCCCAAAGGCAACGTGGTCGTCACAGCTATCAGGTAAACACTTAGGCCCAAAGGCAACGTGGTCGTCACAGCTATCAGGTAAACACTTAGGCCCAAAGGCAACATGGTCATCACAGCTATCAGGTAAACACTTAGGCCCAAAGGCAACGTGGTCATCACAGCTATCAGGTAAACACTTAGGCCCAAAGGCAACGTGGTCATCGCAGCTATCAGGTAAACACTTAGGCCCAAACGCAACGTAAACACAGGTAGGGCTGACCCTGATTAGTCGAATAGTCGACTAATCGATCGAAAGGGGCAGTAGTCGACAGCCAACCTCTTAGTCTAATGCAAACAAAAAATAAAAAATGTATAATACATTTTTTTTTTTTTTTTTTTTTTTTATAAAGCAAAGGGGCATAGAACCGTGGCTAACGCTAATGGCACACATACCAGTGAGGCTAACTGTCTATGAAAACGGGCACAGAGGCACTGAAAAGAGGATTTCACCCATCTAATGAAAAAGAAAGCAATACGCTTGGACCAGCACTCACAGATTTTAGTATATTTAATGGCAGCCTGAAACAAACATGTTTCGGAACTATTATGTTCCTTCCTCAGTGTTGATGGCTAGCTACCCATCTAATGAACACACTAGACTAGACAAATATCAAGATGTATCCATCAGTGGATCAATTGCATGCTTTCGCAGAGGACAAGAAGCCTTCAGTCGACTCCTTCAGACATTAAAGCACCCCCCACAGCCCAAATGGAATGATAAAAAATATACATATATTATTATAATTTTTTGCATTCAGGGGGGTAGTCGACTATCGGCAAATTTCGGCCAATCAAAGTCGACTATCCAAATCCTTAGTCGGGGACAGCCCTACTATCAGGTAAACACTTAGGCCCAAACGTAACGTGGTCATCACCGCTATCAGGTAAACACTCCTGTCTGTACAAGCTGACTGAAGCTCACCGAAATCTACTTTGTGTGCACCGTGGAGTAAATTTCAGCGAGCCTCAGTCAGCTTGCACAGACGGGAGCTTGTTGAGCCCATTGACTTTGCATGTGGTTTGTGTGGCTAACTAGCCGGAGCTAGTATGAGGAACAGCATGGATTGTATCGAGAAAGGACTATAATGATCAACATCATCACATTGATAAGTTAGAAATAGGGCTAGGGAAAGAAAAATCTGAACTATCCCTTTAAGCAAGTTGTCTGGAAATGCTTATCCGTGTCACAAAGGAATGACTATGCGCTACATGCTCTCTATCCTTCCGTGTGTCCAGGGGCAAGTCCAGCGCTCCCAACTCAACCCTGACATCACTCATCGAGAGGGAAACCACTACCAGGGCCCCGCCCCCCATCGCCCACATAAAACAGCACAGTGGCAAGTAAGTAATCAGCTTTCAACACACACACACCTGATATACACACACACACCTGATACATGCATGCACACACACACACACACACACACACACACACACACACACACACATGATAGATAGATACATACATATACACACACACACACACCTGATACATGCATGCACACACACACACACACACACACACACACACACATGATAGATAGATACATACATATACACACACACACACCATATACATGCATACACACACACACACACACACACACACACACACACACACACACACACATGATAGATAGATATATACACACACACACACACCATATACATGCATGCATACACACACACACACACACACACACACACACATGATAGATGGATACATACATATACACACACACACCATATACATGCATGCATACACACACACACACACACCGCTGATATTTTAGTCAACAAAGTTTTGTTTTATCAGGTTTGATACGCTGGGAAAGTCCTGCCTCTTTTTGACGTACGGTAACCTCATGCAAAAAAGAATAGTTAAGATAAGATGTTCCTTTATTGATCCCCTTGGGGGAATTCAGGCATCATAGCAGCATGGGGGGAGGGGGGAGGGGAGGTACAGGTAGTAGAAGACATGATACAGGTCGTAAATTTAAATGGGCAGTGTAAACAATATAATTAACTCGGCATGCGCATAAGGGCAAGTAGGCAGTGTAAAAACGTCAAGGTGCAAGATGAGGGTATGTATGCCCTCTAATTATATTAGCCCTACAATAAATATAGTGACAATATATACAATACAATACACTAGGGATGTCCCGATCACATTTGTTTGCTCCCGATCCGATCCCGATCATGTGATTTTGAGTATCTACCGATACCGATCTTTCCCGATCTGATCTTTCCCAACTAGTGGGTGTCCCTCATCCTTGACATAAATCATTTGATGTATAATTAAATCAAAGGAAATGCGTTTGTTTTGGCAAATTCTTCTGCTCTGTGTGACAATAAATAAATGAATGATGATATGTAATTTAAAACCAAAACTAAGGCCTCAGTATGAGTTCAAGACGTGAACATGGTCATGTTTGTTGAAAAAAATATATATATTTTTTTTCCTCTTTTTTTTTCCGATCCCGATCTTCTGAAAATCACGTGATCGGATCGGGACATCCCTACAATGCACGGTTCACAGCGCCCCCTTGTGTCCACCTGTTAGCATTGAGACTAGCGGTGTCAAACGTAGCCCTGCATTAGCTTACACTCCAGTAAGAGAACAGTATCGGTCATCAAACGACAAATAACAGCTGGCTAATGCACATATAAGATGGCTTACATAGCAGTCGGGTACAGGGTTAACATCCCACAGTGCTATGGCCGAAATAACCGTTGCTCTGATAAGTTGATGCTTTTTTTCCAGAGGGTTGTTTAAACTTTTATCTTTATTGAAATCTATAACAAGATAACGTGAGTACTGTAAGTGGGTCACATCTTGCACTGATAAGTCAGCATGGCCTTATGACCTGTACATCTGAACCAGAAGGAAGATCGGTCATGGTGGAACGTGGTGAGGTGCTTGTTGCTCCAATGCAGGGCTGCGAGGGGCACACAGGCGTGGCCACGGTGACTTTCCCAGCGTATCGAGAGAGGCTTGTCTGCTTTCCATATGTGACCATCATCCATTCTAGGGGTGTAACGGTACACAAACACCACGGTACGGTACGTACCTCGGTTTTGAAGTCACGGTTTGGTATGGTTTTCGGTACAGTGGGGGAAAGTTTGGCTTTCCATGTTCCACTCAGGGGTGATGTAGTGTGCAGTAACTAATTGTACTTGTAGGGCTGTCAACGAATATTCTATATTGAAATGAATAATCGACTTGTAAAAAAATATTAATAATTAATTATATTAGATTGTGAGAGAAAAAAAACAGCCCCCGGTGGGCGGTCGTTGGTGGTTAACATACCGCTGTATTCGTTCGGTACACTACACAGCCGTTCGGTACGGTACGGTACACACTGAAACTTGTTCGGTTCTGTACGGATACATGTACCTTTACACCCCTAATACATTCTCATTCCTTACATGTTTGCAGGTCTCAAACCTGTGTCGTTTCTGTTACCAGGGCCGACGCTGGAAGCGGCACCTGGTCCAAGATGTTTAAAGAGGAACCGGTGATCGATTATTTTGACGTCCAGGATTAACATGACCTGCGATCAGGAAATGCTCAGGACATGTTTAAAACCGATGTCTGCATCTGCAGGACAAGTCTCACTCGATGACCCGTTATCTTGTTTGTGTTCTACATGACTTCCCTGCAGACTTTAAAGGGATGGTTTGGGTTTTTTGGAGATTAAGTTGTTGCAGGACAAGTCTCACTTGATGACCCGTTATCTTGTTTGTGTTCTACATGACTTCCCTGCAGACTTTAAAGGGATAGCTTGGGTTTTTGGACATTAAGTTGTATGAAATGTTTGCCAGTTGTGGATGCAACGCTATTGGCTTTCTTACCAAGTCCCATGGTCGGGAGTTCTTCCCAGGTTCTGAGCGAATTGGGAAGCTTTAGACGGGCAGCAAGCGGCAGAAACGGAGTCTTGAAACCAAAAGGTTTTAACAACAACATACAAGCAAAACACCAAGTCTTTGTCCTCTAGCATTTAGCTGACAGGCCGCGTTACCTGTAAACAGGCTCCAGTGCATAGTAGGGATGTGCAAGGATATCCAGTTAGCCGGTTAACCAGTCATTTAAAATTAACCGGATATGAATGTTAATTAGCATTTTTCTAATATTATTTTGTATGGATTGTATAGGGTCAATGTTAAAAAATAAAGTGAACACTAGAGATGGTGCTTTCTCTACTTTTAGATTATTTCTTCTCACCACCCCAGAAAATATTTCCATCTATACTTATACTAGCTCTCCTGAAAACACACCTCAAGACTACACTGGGCATGCGCATGCTTTACTATGTAGTACTCGTTGAGTTATAACAGTGCATGCTTTACTATGTAGTACTTGTTGAGTTCTAACAGCGCATGTCTCAGTGTGTACTCTAACTACTTGTTGAGTTCTAACAGTGTGTGCCTGTGTATTAAACCGTCAATGGGTAATAATCATGGATTATCAAAGGACATACAATACTGCCCAAGAAAAACCCTGGGAACAACGTTATGAAGCAGAAAGAGGCCAATGGCTCCATCCACTTTTAAAGGGATTGTTCCCATTTATTATTTTTTTTAAACTAGCCCTAGTTTCGACAAAAAGGTATGCACACTTTTTATTGCCATTCTCGGAGTAGTGTTGTTTATGATCAATAAGGATGATTGACGACAAGCGCATCACTGTAAACCCTGCTGCTAGTGGGCGTTTGTGCTGTGTGGTGAAATTAGTTGTGGGCATATAGTGTTTACTTGGCTCCATTGTCATTTCAGAAGATGCAATCATATTTTCTATCTGTGCACATGGGCCGCCGTTGTTTGTTTGTTTGTTTTTGGAAGCAAGAGTGGGTGTTCGCGTCGTAATTTTCGCAGTCTCCGTCTCTGCATGTTCACTACTACGCAATCCCGGATTTAGCAAATGAAGACCGTACTGAATTAGAATGTGAAATGGGCTGATGCACAGGGCAGACCACTTGGAACCACGTAGTGTAAAAGGAGAGAAAAACGCGGCTAACCGATTTTCATCCCGTTAATGGCGGCAGATAGCCGGCTCTCAAAATAACCATTATGCACATCCCTAGTGTGTAGTAATACACCAGCTTTTTTCCAATAAACGAAATGCTGCCAAGTAGCAGAATCTGGGAGGGTGGTAATGTTGTGTTAGAAATAGGTAACCCTGCCTGCACGTTGTGGTGTGGAACTTTGGGATTTCAAAACCCCATTTGCTTCCAGTTCGCTCTGAAACCGACCAGAACCAGATCTCCGACCAACGGGAAGTAAAGCTAATAGCTTTGCAGCCATTACACTACTGTCAAGTATTTCATACAACTTACAAAGATCTGAAGTCTGAACTCAACTAATTCACCCACACTCTGCTTTTTGATCCATAGACTAATAAAACATTTTAATGTTTGACAATTTCTTGAATTGTTTTTATTTATTTATTTTTGACGCTGAGCACTACAGTGAGGTCCAGAAGTATTTGGACATAAATACATTTTATGGTTCTACACTGTTATTACTTGGGATGTGAAAGGACACAATGGTTAACTTATGACGTTTAATTTGAAGGTATCTTCAGACTTCAGCCAAATCAGATGATTCCTTAAAGGGATCGTTCCCATTCTTTTTGTAAAACTAGCCCTAGGTTTCACGTCATCAGGTTGATCGGTAGTGTCCTTTCTCAACACAATCCATGCTGTTCCTCATACTAGCTGCGGAGCATTAACCTCAAACCAATGCAATATCAATGGGGTCGAGCTCCTATCTGTACAAGCTGACTGAGGCTTACTGAGATGTACTCCATGATGCACACAACATAGATTTAAGTGAGCTTCAGTCAGCTTGTACAGATGGGAGCTCGACCCCATTGATATTGCATTGGTTTGAGGCGAACTATCTGGAGCTAGTATGAGGAACAGCATGGATTGTACTGAGAAAGGACTGACTACTGATCATCATCATTGGTGAGTAAGAAATGGGGCTGGGGTTCCTAAAATCACAACTATCCTTTTTCAGAGAACCACAGTATTTGTAGGCCACATATTAAAATGAGTTGAATTTGGCTGATATATCCTTAAATATCAGTTTCTCTTCAGCATTTGAATTCTAAAGGCCAGTGAAGGCCCATTGACTATCACAATGACGGGTCACACCCAGTTCCTCTATTAAAAAAAAAATAATAATAATAAACGTATCTCCGGGCTCGAATCCGGGTGTCAGCATTGCCTCCGGCTTGGCCCGGCCGTCATACTAGCTCAATTGGCAGAGCCAGTGGGTGGAAGTCAATGGGTGGTGATTTGGACGTTGTGGACAGCGACTCCTACAGGTCGGTTGGGGGGACGCCTGCACAGCAGAGACAGGAAATAGCGGGGGTAGTGTGAGCCAATGAGAGTCCGCGCTGGCAGGTGAAAAGATGTGACAGGCTGCCTCATGTACCGGAGGGGACACGTGATGCAAGGCTTCTATCCTCCCTACAACCGACCAGTGGGGGGCATAGTCGAGCAACGTTCAAGACAGGGGAGGGGAGAATTGGAAACACGAAATTGGGATGGGAGGAAAAAATAGAAAAATAAGGAGAAAAAGTGGATCAAAAAAATTATAATAAACTTATCCTCTGGGAAGTTTGACTGGGCAGACTGCAGTTTCCAGCTTCACACAGGAGCTTCCCAGTACAAATTCCACCCTGTACCATTTGTTACAGAGCAGCTCCACTGAAGCAGTTGATGGTAACTGAAGTGAGCTACAATGTGACGACCATTCTGGTGAAGAGAGCTACAATGTGACGACCATTCTGGTGAAGTGAGCTGCAATGTGACGACCATTCTGGTGAAGTGAGCTACAATGTGACGACCATTCTGGTGAAGAGAGCTACAATGTGACGACCATTCTGGTGAAGTGAGCTGCAATGTGACGACCATTCTGGTGAAGTGAGCTACAATGTGACGACCATTCTGGTGAAGTGAGCTACAATGTGCCAACCATTCTGGTGAAGTGAGCTACAATGTGCCAACCATTAATCATTAGTGCCCAACACTAGTACTTTATAGATGGACTGTACTCTAGCCCTATTTCCTACTCCCCAATGATGCTGTTGATCGGTAGAATTCTTCCTCCGCACAATCCATGCTGTTCCTCATGCTAGCTCTGGATAGTTGGCCACAAATCAACACAAAGTGTTGCTCACTGCAGTCTACTCGGTGTGCATGGTGGAGTACATTTCAGTACATTTGCCATCACTGTAACTCGGATAGTGAATGAGTTACCTAGTTGTGTTGGCTATTATTGATAGGCCTATTTATTTTGTTATAGGATGGCCTAAAGATGTTTCCTGTTGATGTTCATGTTAAGATGCATTAAGTTATGTATTTGTCAACTTGTCAATGCAATTCCACTTTCAAATGTTCTTCCTCCTTGCCTTCTTTTTAAGATGTTTCCCATTAAAACACATTAATAATAATACATTTGATTTATAAAGCGCTTTTCAAGAACCCAAAGACGCTGACAATGAGCAAAACGAATGAACAGAGAAACAAAGAACCACAGGGAATAAGCAACGGTATGAAAACGCAGGACATACAACCACGGGTAACAGATACAGAGTCCAGTAGGGGAACAGTCAGGGAAGTAAGGAAACCGAGGGGAGGGGGGGGGGGGGGGGCGCAGGAGAGGAGAGGACATTGTGACAACCAACCCCATGATGGGGTTGGTTGTCACAATGTGTCAGTGTCTTTGATAGGTAATTTCCTCTTTGTTATAATATGTTGGAAAATGAGAGGGATACACATTTCAAGCCAACATCGTAAGCTTCAATTGAATGTAGGAATGACTATTGAAAGATGTTTTGATGATGAGCAATTCACACGAGAGTACAAAGTGTGACAACCATCCCCGTTCTCCCTTACAGGTGATACATTAAAGGAAAGAGCAACATATAAGTGTCTTAGTAAGGTGTTGGGCCACTGGAACAGCTTTAATGTGCCTTTGGGCAGATTCTACAAGTATCCGGTGTTCCATCCCTCCAGTGAAGTACCATTCTTCCAAAGGATGTTCCCTCATTTGTTGTTTTGATGATGGTGGTGGAGAGCTCTGTCTAACGCGTCGATCCCCTCTAGCTTTATCCCCGAGAGGCAAACTCAGCTGGCCGTCGGTCGAGGTCCACCAACGCTTCCTTCCAGTCTGACCTTGAAGTTAGAGATGCAAGCTGATAACTGACTCAGAATTGAGTCACAAATGAGTCGGTTGTTATCCATGAAATGTCTGATGAAACAAATTAAACATTGGTATCATTTCATATTATGGTACACATACAATAATATGGAAATAACATGTTACCTTGTAATCTCAAGTAAGATGAGTAAAACGTTTTAATTATGCACGCGTGCTTTCTCAGGTCAACCATACTATCTAATCGTAATTACAAATATTTACATGTTTGTTATTACACAGTAATTACCCTGTAATATAAGTGCCACAGCAACTTTTAGTTTGGTCTTCATTATTATTATTGCTACAGCCTGAATCTCTCGAGTCTGTAACTATGCCTTGTTCATTGTCACAATTTTACAAAGAGGCTTGATTGATTGATTGAAAACTTTATTAACAGATTGCAGAATGGGTACAATACAGTACAGCTCAATACACACAATTGTTAAGGGGATGCAGACCCGAGAAAGACTTTCGTCTTGTTTACATCAGGGTCCCCCAGGCACTATGTCTTGTCACAGCGATGATGTTACAAAGAGGCACTATCTTGTCACAGCGATTACGTTACAAAGAGGCACTATGTCTTGTCACAGCGATGATGTTACAAAGAGGCACTACTGTATATTTTGGCTCATTTGAAAGGCTATACAAAAGAGTCAGTGATAATAAAGGGAAACTTCACAGGAGAGGCTTGACTCAGGCTTGTTCTCTTGACATGGACTCGTACTCAGTTAACTTGAGACTTGACATGGACTCGTACTCAGTTAACTTGAGACTTGACATGGACTCGTACTCTGTTAACTTGAGACTTGACATGGACTTGTACTCGGTTAACTTGAGACTTGACATGGACTCGTACTCAGTTAACTTGAGACTTGACATGGACTCGTACTCTGTTAACTTGAGACTTGACATGGACTTGTACTCCGTTGAGACTTGAGACTTGACATGGACTCGTACTCAGTTAACTTGAGACTTGACATGGACTTGTACTCAGTTAACTTGAGACTTGACATGGACTTGTACTCAGTTAACTTGAGACTTGACATGGACTCGTACTCAGTTAACTTGAGACTTGACATGGACTCGTACTCAGTTAACTTGAGACTTGACATGGACTTGTACTCAGTTAACTTGAGACTTGACATGGACTTGTACTCAGTTAACTTGAGACTTGACATGGACTCGTACTCAGTTAACTTGAGACTTGACATGGACTCGTACTCAGTTAACTTGAGACTTGACATGGACTTGTACTCAGTTGAGACTTGACATGGACTTGTACTCAGTTGAGACTTGATTGATTGATTTAAAACTTTATTAACAGATTGCAGAATGGGTACAGTACAGTACAGCTCAATACATACAATTGTTAAGGGGATGCAGACCAGAGAAAGACTTTCGTCTTGTTTACATCAGGGTCCCCCATTTTCAATTCATCATAACATACACGACATACAGATAGACAGTACTGCTACATCTATACATTTATGACATACCAGATTTGCAAATACTTGATATTAAGGCCATGAGTCCATTACTGTAGGGAATTTACATAAATGGGACGAAGAGCCTGAAAGAATGAGCTAATTCCCCCATCATCACAAAAGAAGAACTCTTGGAACCAAATGTAGGTTAAAGGTCATGTCCTGTCTCAACTTGTCAAGCTTCACAGCCAAGAATAAAATTACACTTCTAAAGGGTCCTTTTGAGCTCCCCGGATGTTCTAGCTACTGCTAGGCATCTAGTCAGAAGTATACAGACCATGTTTCACTATTGTCAGAAGTCTACAGACCATGTTTCACTAGAAGTGTAGACGCTAATAATTTCTCCCGATGAGCAGGTCGGCACCTTGCATGGTTGCCTCCGCTGTCAGTGTGTGAATGTGTGAGTGAATGGGTAAAATGTGAGGAACATTGTAAAGCGCTTTGGATAAAAGCGCTATATAAATTTAGCCATTTACCATGTTTCGCTATACTGTCAGACGTCTACAGACCATGTTTCAGAGCCCTTTGGATTTTCTCATAGTAGTTGAGATTTCATCTAAATGTGATTGAAAAGATTGTCCCTGCCTTGGAAGGAAATTATAATCTGATGAATGAAAACGTTATTCAACAGATTGCAGAATGGGTACAATACAGTACGGCTCAATAATACACACACTTGTTAAGGGGATGCAGACCAGAGAAAGACGTTTTGTCTTATTTGTCCCTCATTTTCAATTCATAGTGTTCAATCTCATTGTGTATACTTTTATGCTACGGAAGGAAATACAGTTTGAAGTATTTTAACTGCTTGCCAAAATGCTATTGCTATTGCTATACCACTTTGGGTTGTAACTCTTGATCAAATCATTTTGACTTTCAGCGAGTGACTCATCAATAACAATGAAGTCAATTGATGCGAATAATGTGTTTGATATATTCCTGACATATTCAGTAGGCCTGTTTTGATTGATTGACATTTTTATTAACAGATTGCAGAATGGGTACAATAATACAGTACAGCTCAATACACACAATTGTTAAGGGGATGCAGACCAGAGAAAGACTTTCATCTTGTTTACAATCAGGGTCCCCCATTTTCAATTCATCATAACATACATGACATACATGACTATGCTTGCACCTCATGGTACCAAAGCACCTCAAAGGCACTAAAAACCAAATTACAAACATCTCAAAACAAACTAGTCAGACTACTGCTTGACCTGACTCCTGGAACCCACCTCACCCCTGCACACTTTGCCAACCTAGGATGGCTTAGAGTAGACGACAGAGTACAGCAACTTGCAATGGGCCTGGTCTACAAGATACACTACGCGACCAAGGTACCCATGTACATGTCAAAATACTTCCCAAAGGTCAGTGAATACCACGATCACAACACTAGAGGGAGATCCACAAATAATGTAAAACCCAGATTCGGCTCAAACAAGGGACTAAACACGTTTCACAATTATGCCACATCAATGTGGAACGCCCTACCCAAAGCTGTAAAGGAATGTGAATCACTACCCACCTTCAAAAACACTCTCAAAGAACACCTACGGGAGACTGCAATTCTAAACTGGCCCCTACAAATGTCCTAACCCAGTTGTACAATAAAGACCAAGCATGGCTTTGTCAGTATTCCAATGTACAGTGCCCCCCCCCCACCTCTAATGTACAGCCCCACCCAACCCCACCCCACCTACCCAACCTCCTCCAATGTACAGTTTCTATGTCAAATGTATATACACTCTTTTTCTGGATTTTTTTTAGTATCACAAACTACTGTATTTGCAAATCTGGTATGTCATAAATGTATAGATGTAGCAGTACTGTCTATATGTCGTGTGTGTCATATGATGAATTGAAAATGGGGGACCCTGATGGAAACAAGACGAAAGTCTTTCTCAGGTCTGCATCCTCTTAACAATTGTATGTATTGAGCTGTACTGTACTGTACCCATTCTGCAATCTGTTAATAAACTTTTCAATCAATCAATCAATCAATGACATACAGGTATACTGTTGCATCTAGACATTTATGACATACCAGATCTACAAATATACAGTACTGTTTGTGTACAAAAGGAGTCTAAAAAGAGAGTATTACATTTGAGGGGGAAGACTCTTATCAATAACACTAGCAATGAAGTCAATTGATCATCATTATTGATGCGAATACTGTGTTTGATATACTCCTGACATATTCACCTGTGCTGTGTGTACTATAGCTTGTTGTCAATATTAATATTTTACAGTAGCCCTATCCGTGAAATAATACGAGTACGCGGGTATCAACAGCTTGTGGGGTAATAATTTGATGACACTCCCTGCCGGTGGGTAATTTTTCATTTTCTCCAGCAGAGCCCGCGCCTGCGCGCCTCTCTCCCCGAACAAGGCTTCACCAATCCCCGCTCCATCCCCGACGCGGCGTCCTGGGAGTCAGTGCTGTAAGTCGCGGCTCTGCCAGTACAGTCAGTAATGGGGAAGTAGTGATAGAGACGCGACTGAAGAGCCGTGAGGAAGTTGAGGACTCGAAACAGTGTGCTGATCGGACCGGACAGCTCCACGGGGGGACATTATTCTACAGTTGCTGTTGTTGAGTATTATCCTAAACAACCCGTATAGTGATGGAGAGAAAGGTAGGCGATGGTTCTCTCTTCTGCTACACTGTGGTAATGTGAAATATTTTGAATTATTAACATCACAGTTGCCTTGCTCGGGTCTCTCCACTGCTTATCATAGGGAATGGAACCGTAGCCACCATTAATACAACTATTGTTTTATTATTCCCTCTGCCTGCTGCCCACGGGTTCTGTTATTAATTATTAAGGCGCATTGCAACTCCGAGTGGTGCGCACGGGACTTTCTCCTCCCGTCTCCGTCTGGCTGGCTGTAATAATAATAACATTAGGATATCTAGCTATATCACCTAAAAAAAAGATGCCAGAATTCATTTAAAATCGTGTTTATTATTCCATGGGATATATACTCGCGAGGTACATCATGCCCGCATGTCGCCTTACCTTATATGATGAGCATACACAGAATGACGGTTGAGAATATGTTATTATTATGGACTGTAAGGCTACAGTAGCCTCTGTCTGCATCATCATCATCACCATCATCACCACCACCACAGCACTGTGTAGTTGCACTTGCACCCTCGCCCTTTCCCCTCCTCGCCCCCACCCTGGCCCGTTTTCCACCCGACGCGGACGCGATCGGCTTGTTAACCTTGACTGCTGTAGGGAAACGGACATTTGGAGTTCTGTCTGTATACATGTAGTCTATCATGTGTCTGGGGTGGGGGACCCTGATGTAAACAAGACAAACGTCTTTCTCTGCTCTGCATCCCCTTAACAATTGTGTGTATTGAGCCGTACTGTATTGTACCCATTCTGCAATCTGTTAAATAAAGTTTTCATTCATTCGTTCGTTCATTCATTCATTCATTCATTCATTCATTCATTCATTCATTCATTCATTCAGTCTGTCTGTCTGTATAGGAGACAAGTCACCAACCCCTCGCCTCCTCCTGGCGCAACCACGCTGTCAAATTCCTGCTCCTACCCCCTACCTCACATGGTGGTACTGGTACCTAATAGCGCGGCTCAATCTGTTTTGAATTTTGTAAGGAAAACTTTCAGACTCATTGTTTGTGATCTGATACCATCTGCTTGCCTTGCCAAGAAGAGGAAATAAATTGGCGCGTATGTATATGGCATTTACCCAGTTTTAAATACGCTGTTCAACAGGAAAATGTATTTTAGTTTTTTGTATTACTCAAATGCTATTTTGTGTTGTGTAGTTTGTGTATAGCCTATAATTACATGACCACAGACAGTCTAACAAAGAAGTTTACATGCCTCATTCCTTGAGCCAGGTATGCTTCCAGTGGAACCACTTCTAACCTGTTTCCATCAAGATTTATGTGGAATCTTCCATAAACTTTATGACCGTATATAGTTAAAGGGGCACTTCACCAAAAAAACGATGGTGATTTATTTTGCACATATAGTCTCTCACACACATCCAAAAACTCTAACCAGTCGCGTTGCACACATTTGTTTAATTTGACAGTTATTGAGAGTAAATGTGGCCACCAGTGATGTTATCGGGTACAATGAATCCTTGTGTTGTGTTCATTACGGCTCAGTGAAATGATAAGGTAGCAGTCCCTATAATACAAGCTATTGCCATTTTTTCATCGACATCATTTCATGGAGCTGTGATTAACGCAACAAAAGGATGCAATGCCCCAGATGACACCACTGGTGGCCATATTCAAACTAATTTACTCTCAATAACTGTCGAGCTGAATGAATGTGTGCAAAACTGTTTTTGGTTTTGTGTGAGATTATGTGCAAAATAAATCAGCATTGTCTTTTGGCGAAGTGCCACTTAAGCCTCCTCCTCCCCCAATTTGTGTTTCACATATATAGGTCAAAAGGAGGCTACAGAGGCTTATATACATTTTTTTATTTTATTTCTGAACCCAACATCCACCACAATGTGCAACATAACGTATGTGTGCTGAGTGTTAGGACGTAATACCTTATGTGAGGTGAGTGTTAGGATGTAATAACGTATGTGAGGTGAGTGTTAGGATGTAATAACTATGTGAGGTGAGTGTTAGGATGTAATAACTATGTGAGGTGAGTGTTAGGATGTAATAACGTATGTGAGGTGAGTGTTAGGATGTAATAACGTATGTGAGGTGAGTGTTAGGATGTAATAACTATGTGAGGTGAGTGTTAGGATGTAATAACGTATGTGAGGTGAGTGTTAGGATGTAATAACTATGTGTGCTGAGTGTTAGGATGTAATACCTTATGTGAGGTGAGTGTTAGGATGTAATAACTATGTGAGGTGAGTGTTAGGATGTAATACCTTATGTGAGGTGAGTGTTAGGATGTAATAACTATGTGAGGTGAGTGTTAGGATGTAATAACGTATGTGAGGTGAGTGTTAGGATGTAATAACATGCAGGTGAGTGTTAGGATGTAATAACGTATGTGAGGTGAGTGTTAGGATGTAATAACTATGTGTGCTGAGTGTTAGGATGTAATATATGTGAGGTGAGTGTTAGGATGTAATAACTATGTGAGGTGAGTGTTAGGATGTAATAACATGTGAGGTGAGTGTTAGGATGTAATAACATGTGAGGTGAGTGTTAGGATGTAATAACTATGTGTGCTGAGTGTTAGGATGTAATAACGTGTGAGGTGAGTGTTAGGATGTAATAACATGTGAGGTGAGTGTTAGGATGTAATAACATGTGAGGTGAGTGTTAGGATGTAATAACATGTGAGGTGAGTGTTAGGATGTAATAACATGTGTGCTGAGTGTTAGGATGTAATAACGTATGTAAGGTGAGTGTTAGGATGTAATAATATGTGTGCTGAGTGTTAGGATGTAATAACTAAGTGTTAGGATGTAATAACATGTGTGCTGAGTGTTAGGATGTAATAACGTATGTGTGCTGAGTGTTGGAGCCAGTTTTGCTTCTCACTCCCATAAAGAGAGTTATTAAATCACAAAGGCACCATGACATTCTTGCCTCTGTATGGAAACATAGGATTAGACAAGAAAGAGCTTAAGAAATACTGGAGAGTCGTTTTTTTAAATCTTTCCTTTGTTGAATAAATACATTTTATGTTGTCTATGTTTTGATTATAAACTGTCATGGGGTTTGCTATAGACCCAGTTCTTGCTACAGTGCAGTGTTGAGTTGACTTCTGCTGGGCTCTTGCTAGAGGATTTTTTGACCGGATTTTGACCCATATATGGATTCCTGTACTCCGGGCCTAGGGGCCTCTACACAGTATCAAGGAACTCATTCCATTCCTTTCTCCTCTGTGCTTAGATTCCACCCTGAAAAGATATACATTCAGTTTCCAATTCCACACATAATGGTGCTGGAATGTGAAGCTGCTGCCTCTCTCGCCTTGTGTACCTATAACATGTTACTTTATAATACAGCATGTGGGAAGTTGTTTTTATCATTGTGTTACTTTATAATACAGCCTGTGGGAAGTTGTGTTACTTTATAATACAATAGGAGGTTGTGTTACTTTATAATACAGCCTGTAGGAGGTCGTGTTACTTTATAATACAGTCTGTAGGAGGTCGTGTTACTTTATAATACAGTAGGAGGTCGTGTTACTTTATAATACAGTCTGTAGGAGGTCGTGTTACTTTATAATACAGTAGGAGGTCGTGTTACTTTATAATACAGTAGGAGGTCGTGTTACTTTATAATACAGTAGGAGGTTGTGTTACTTTATAATACAGTCTATAGGAGGTCGTGTTACTTTATAATACAGTAGGAGGTTGTGTTACTTTATAATACAGTAGGAGGTCGTGTTACTTTATAATACAGTAGGAGGTCGTGTTACTTTATAATACAGCCTATAGGAGGTCGTGTTACTTTATAATACAGTAGGAGGTCGTGTTACTTTATAATACAGTAGGAGGTCGTGTTACTTTATAATACAGTAGGAGGTCGTGTTACTTTATAATACAGTAGGAGGTCGTGTTACTTTATAATACAGTCTGTAGGAGGTTGTGTTACTTTATAATACAGTAGGAGGTCGTGTTACTTTATAATACAGCCTGTAGGAGGTCGTGTTACTTTATAATACAGTAGGAGGTCGTGTTACTTTATAATACAGCCTGTAGGAGGTCGTGTTACTTTATAATACAGTAGGAGGTCATGTTACTTTATAATACAGTAGGAGGTCGTGTTACTTTATAATACAGTAGGAGGTCGTGTTACTTTATAATACAGTAGGAGGTCGTGTTACTTTATAATACAGGAGGAGGTCGTGTTACTTTATAATACAGTAGGAGGTCGTGTTACTTTATAATACAGGAGGAGGTTGTGTTACTTTATAATACAGTAGGAGGTCGTGTTACTTTATAATACAGTAGGAGGTCGTGTTACTTTATAATACAGTAGGAGGTCGTGTTACTTTATAATACAGTAGGAGGTCGTGTTACTTTATAATACAGTAGGAGGTCGTGTTACTTTATAATACAGTAGGAGGTCGTGTTACTTTATAATATAATACAGTAGGAGGTTGTGTTACTTTATAATACAGTAGGAGGTCGTGTTACTTTATAATACAGTAGGAGGTTGTGTTACTTTATAATACAGTAGGAGGTCGTGTTACTATATAATACAGTAGGAGGTCGTGTTACTTTATAATACAGTAGGAGGTCGTGTTACTTTATAATACAGTCTGTAGGAGGTCGTGTTACTTTATAATACAGTAGGAGGTCGTGTTACTTTATAATACAGTAGGAGGTCGTGTTACTTTATAATACAGTAGGAGGTCGTGTTACTTTATAATACAGTAGGAGGTCGTGTTACTTTATAATACAGTAGGAGGTCGTGTTACTTTATAATATAATACAGTAGGAGGTTGTGTTACTTTATAATACAGTAGGAGGTCGTGTTACTTTATAATACAGTAGGAGGTCGTGTTACTTTATAATACAGTAGGAGGTCGTGTTACTTTATAATACAGTAGGAGGTCGTGTTACTTTATAATACAGTAGGAGGTCGTGTTACTTTATAATACAGCCTGTAGGAGGTCGTGTTACTTTATAATACAGTAGGAGGTTGTGTTACTTTATAATACAGTCTGTAGGAGGTCTTTAAGACCGTACCTCTTCTATGTAGAGACTTTAAGACTGTACAAAAAAATGTGCGCAAAAAAACGAACTAACTCAAACTAAAACAAATGAAAAAAACGAACTAAAACGAAAACGAACGGAAAAAAAACGAACGAAAAAAACGAACGCAAAAAACATGCGGAAAAAAACGAACGAACTAAAACTAAAAGAACGCATAAAAACGAACGCAAAAAACGTGCGCAAAAAAACGAATGAACTAAAACGAAAACGAACGGAAAAAAACACAAAAAAACGAACGAAAAAAAACGAACGCAAAAAAACGAACGAAAAAAAACTAACTAACTAAAACGAACTAAAACGAAAACGAACAAAAAAAACACAAAAAACGAACGCAAAAAACGAACGAAAAAAACGAACGCAAAAAACTTGCGCAAAGAAATTTGCGCAAAAAAAAGAACAAACTAAAACTAAAACGAATGAAAAAAAAAGAACAAAAAAACGAAAACGAAAACGAACTAAAAAAAAACACAAAAAAACGAAGTTACTTTATAATACAGCCTGTAGGAGGTCGTGTTACTTTATAATACAGTAGGAGGTCGTGTTACTTTATAATACAGTAGGAGGTTGTGTTGCTTTATAATACAGTAGGAGGTCGTGTTACTTTATAATACAGCCTGTAGGAGGTCGTGTTACTTTATAATACAGTAGGAGGTCGTGTTACTTTATAATACAGTAGGAGGTCGTGTTACTTTATAATACAGTAGGAGGTCGTGTTACTTTATAATACAGTAGGATGTCGTGTTACTTTATAATACAGTAGGAGGTCGTGTTACTTTATAATACAGTCTGTAGGAGGTCGTGTTACTTTATAATACAGCCTGTAGGAGGTCGTGTTACTTTATAATACAGCCTGTAGGAGGTCGTGTTACTTTATAATACAGCCTGTAGGAGGTCGTGTTACTTTATAATACAGTCTGTAGGAGGTCGTGTTACTTTATAATACAGCCTATAGGAGGTTGTGTTACTTTATAATACAGCCTGTAGGAGGGTGTGTTACTTTATAATACAGCCTATAGGAGGGTGTGTTACTTTATAACAGTCTGTAGGAGGTTGTGTTACTTTATAATACAGTCTGTAGGAGGTCGTGTTACTTTATAATACAGCCTATAGGAGGTTGTGTTACTTTATAATACAGCCTGTAGGAAGTTGTGTTACTTTACAAACCCCTCCCGGCTGCAAAAAAACACACAGAACAACCTTGGGATGCTCTCAGTTATGGCTTTCATGTTTACATTGTAATAGAGAACGGGGGCGTGGAAAATATTGAGACTCTTTTCTTATTTGACTGAATTATGTACCACATGATATGCCGCTTCATAGTGGGGAAAAAGCACAAAGCAGCATACGCCAGTGGTTTTGTACCACTTTTTAATGTTTTAAAGTTTTAGTTGTGAATAAGATTTAAATAGTTTTTTATTTTAAATTGTAATAGAACCGGTCCCCCCCCGAGTGGTCCCACTAGTCTGCCCGGCGACTGTCACAGCTCACAAGGCCTGATAGAATATCAGCTCTGTTTTCCTTTTTCTTTTTTTCACTGTGTGGCGAACGTTTCGCACAGGCTTTAAGGAAGGCCGAGGCAACACAGGAGCCCCTTCTGTACTGCCCCCCCCACCCCCCCCCCCCCCCCCCACCCCCCCTCTCCACTCTTTCGGCTGTGTGTTTGAAACTGGCTCCGAGAGCCCCGTCGAACTCTATCAAACATTTATGAAGGGAAAGTGAAATGAATATGAAATGAAAATGGGGGACCCTGATGTAAACAAGACAAACGTCTTTCTCTGGTCTGCATCCCCTTTTAACAATTGTGTGTATTGAGCCGTACTGTATTGTACCCATTCTGCAATCTGTTAAATAAAGTTTTCATTCATTCATTCAAAGGTTCTGAGCTCAGGCGTTTTCAAAGTAACTTCAGAGGACTCCGCTGTCCACTCTCTCTCTCTGTCTCTCTGTTGTGGTTGTCATGGTGATATTATTGATTAGCTTAGCCTCAGCACTGGACACATTTTTGCACCCCCCCCTCCGCCAAAATAAAAGGTCACCCAATTAAATGCTCTGTGGCTTTTGTGTTTTGGGGGGTTTTTGCGGGGCTAAATGGACAATGGGGCACTTCCTTATTTGGCCGACTAGGAATGTACAGACTGAATGAAAGAAAGACGGGGGTCTTGTTGCCCAGGAAACGAACTCGCCTACGGTGAAAGTTTGAACCTGATTCAAACTGTTGCTCCGTGTTGGTGAAAGTTAAAAACATGAAGTCAAGCCACCGGCGTCGTAAAGTAACAGCGATTTTATACGACTGGACATGTGCCAAACAGCCGACAGCACACAGAGGAGAAGCAGCGCCCTGAGCGCTGTATATTCAAGATTCAAGAGATTTATTTGTCACATACATACACAAGACTGTAATAGACATACCGTCTCAATACTGGAGATGAATCTTGTACCGTCTCCTAGCTGTAAAGACCATGGGACGGTGTATGATCCCCTCTAGACCTATGTGATTTCCACATTTTAGGAAATGATGGATTTATATGGCTTTAAGTAGCGGGCCTCGTAACATAATTACAAATGGCGTCCGCCCTAGCCCACCAAAAGATTACAGAGATGTGTTTTTAATCACTGTTATCTTCCCCCAAAGCCACCAAAAAACACTAGCTGTTTTCTTTCTTGCTATACTCATACTGTGTAGAGTCAGTCGTCTGATGAGATCCTGTGGGTCCGAGACGAGCCGTCTGGGTTATAATGGCTCCACGGTTTACCCTCGTCTGGTTGACCCATTTAGATGTAAACGCTCGATACTGTCTGCACTGCCGTACTCAATAGAGCGAGGCTCGCATGAAGAGTTTACACAGCACAGCTCCGGTTTGAAAATTAAAACCGCTCACAAAGCCAGCAGCGATATATAACGCGGTGTACCGTGGCAGCTGTGTTTTTTGTGTGCTATATCAATTTGATCAACAGAATTGGTCATTTCGACCACATTTTCTGTACAAGAAGAGCACTTCCTGGGTAATTAATTATGCATGATACTGTTGTTGTACAACAAATGGGTTTAGCAGAGGTTAATGAGTTCCTTTATGACATGGCCCGGTGTGGAATAGAACCTTGTCTGTGTTTGGATCTGTGGTGTGTATGCCTCGTTGCGCACACTTCCTCCCCCAAGCCTGTCCCATTTGGACGTCATGAATTAGACGTATTCATGGGCAAAATGTTCATGCTCCCTCTCGACGTCTCTCTCCTGTACGGCCCTTTCTGTCTCCTGCTCCCCTCTATGTCTCCTGCTCTCCGTCTCCTCTCCTCTCTGTCTCCTCCTCTCCTCTCTGTCTCCTCCTCTCTGTCTCCTCTCCTCTCTGTCTCCTCTCCTCTCTGTCTCCTCTCCTCTCTGTTTCCTCCTCTCCTCTCTGTCTTCTCTCCTCTCTGTCTCCTCTCCTCTCTGTCTCCTCCTCTCCTCTCTGTCTCCTCTCCTCTCTGTCTCCTCCTCTCCTCTCTGTCTCCTCTCCTCTCTGTCTCCTCCTCTCCTCTCTGTCTCCTCCTCTCCTCTCTGTCTCCTCCTCTCCTCTGTCTCCTCCTCTCCTCTCTGTCTCCTCCTCTCCTCTCTGTCTCCTCCTCTCTGTCTCCTGCGCTCCTCTCTGTCTCCTGCGCTCCTCTCTGTCTCCTCCTCTCCTCTCTGTCTCCTCCTCTCCTCTGTCTCCTGCTCTCCTCTCTGTCTCCTCTCCTCTGTCTCCTCCTCTCCTCTCTGTCTCCTCCTCTCCTCTCTGGCTCCTCCTCTCCTCTCTGTCTCCTCCTCTCCTCTCTGTCTCCTGCGCTCCTCTCTGTCTCCTGCGCTCCTCTCTGCCTCCTCTCCTCTCTGTCTCCTCCTCTCCTCTGTCTCCTCCTCTCCTCTCTGTCTCCAGCGCTCCTCTCTGTCTCCTGCGCTCCTCTCTGCCTCCTCTCCTCTCTGTCTCCTCCTCTCCTCTGTCTCCTCCTCTCCTCTCTGTCTCCAGCGCTCCTCTCTGTCTCCTGCGCTCCTCTCTGCCTCCTCTCCTCTCTGTCTCCTCCTCTCCTCTCTGTCTCCTCCTCTCCTCTGTCTCCTCCTCTCCTCTCTGTCTCCTCCTCTCCTCTGTCTCCTCCTCTCCTCTCTGTCTCCATCGCTCCTCTCTGTCTCCTGCGCTCCTCTCTGCCTCCTCTCCTCTCTGTCTCCTCCTCTCCTCTGTCTCCTGCGCTCCTCTCTGGCTCCTCCTCTCCTCTCTGTCTCCTCCTCTCCTCTCTGTCTCTTCCTCTCCTCTCTGTCTCCTGCGCTCCTCTCTGTCTCCTGCGCTCCTCTCTGCCTCCTCTCCTCTCTGTCTCCTCCTCTCCTCTGTCTCCTCCTCTCCTCTCTGTCTCCAGCGCTCCTCTCTGTCTCCTGCGCTCCTCTCTGTCTCCTCCTCTCCTCTCTGCCTCCTCTCCTCTCTGTCTCCTCCTCTCCTCTGTCTCCTGCGCTCCTCTCTGGCTCCTCCTCTCCTCTCTGTCTCCTCCTCTCCTCTCTGTTTTCTCCTCTCCTCTCTGTCTCCTGCGCTCCTCTCCGGGACTCGCAGTAGCCTTGATTACAGTCCTTCTCATCCTGGCCTTGCCCTCGTTCTGTCTGCTCTCTGCCCTCCTGCCTGGGCAGAGTGGTAGTGAAAGATCAGGGCTAATGGCTTGGATGCCGACTAGGAAAGCAAAGAGGAAGGGGGCGGGGGACTCAGCTACCAGAGAGAGAGGTTTATAGTGAGGGGAATATTTCGTCAATGTTATTTTTTCATAGATGGAATGCAATACTTTGGGCGGGGGTTATTCATCGTTAGCGGTGAGTCTGCCTTGAGTCTGCTTCTCTCTAGATTGGCACCCGATCTGACCCCGGTGCAGTGCTAGCCCGAGGTCTGACTAAAGGTCTGACTTGGTCGAGGTCACTGACTCAGTAAGCTACCTCAATTGTTCCCCCTTCACACATTCCATTTCTACAACACAGCCATGTCTCTCCATACTGTAGCTCAGGGTATATTATGTCTCTCTGTAGCTCTGGTATATTATGTCTCTCTCTAGCTCTGGTATATTATGTCTCTCTAGCTCTGGTATATTATGTCTCTCTGTAGCTCTGGTATATTATGTCTCTCTGTAACTCTGGTATATTATGTCTCTCTAGCTCTGGTATATTATGTCTCTCTGTAGCTCTGGTATATTATGTCTCTCTGTAGCTCTGGTATATTATGTCTCTGTAGCTCTGGTATATAATGTCTCTGTAGCTCTGGTATATTATGTCTCTGTAGCTCTGGTATATTATGTCTCTGTAGCTCTGGTATATTATGTCTCTCTGTAGCTCTGGTATATAATGTCTCTCTGTAGCTCTGGTATATTATGTCTCTGTAGCTCTGGTATATAATGTCTCTCTCTCTCTAGCTCTGGTATATAATGTCTCTCTGTAGCTCTGGTATATAATGTCTCTCTGTAGCTCTGGTATATTATGTCTCTGTAGCTCTGGTATATAATGTCTCTCTCTCTCTAGCTCTGGTATATAATGTCTCTCTGTAGCTCTGGTATATTATGTCTCTCTGTAACTCTGGTATATTATGTCTCTGTAGCTCTGGTATATTATGTCTCTCTGTAGCTCTGGTATATTATGTCTCTGTAGCTCTGGTATATTATGTCTCTCTGTAGCTCTGGTATATTATGTCTCTGTAGCTCTGGTATATTATGTCTCTCTGTAGCTCTGGTATATTATGTCTCTGTAGCTCTGGTATATTATGTCTCTGTAGCTCTGGTATATAATGTCTCTGTAGCTCTGGTATATTATGTCTCTGTAGCTCTGGTATATTATGTCTCTCTGTAGCTCTGGTATATTATGTCTCTCTGTAGCTCTGGTATATTATGTCTCTCTGTAGCTCTGGTATATTATGTCTCTCTAGCTCTGGTGTATTATGTCTCTCTGTAGCTCTAGTATATTATGTCTCTCTAGCTCTGGTATATTATGTCTCTGTAGCTCTGGTATATTATGTCTCTCTGTAGCTCTGGTATATTATGTCTCTGTAGCTCTGGTATATAATGTCTCTGTAGCTCTGGTATATTATGTCTCTCTGTAGCTCTGGTATATTATGTCTCTCTGTAGCTCTGGTATATTATGTCTCTGTAGCTCTGGTATATAATGTCTCTCTAGCTCTGGTATATTATGTCTCTGTAGCTCTGGTATATAATGTCTCTCTAGCTCTGGTATATTATGTCTCTCTGTAGCTCTGGTATATAATGTCTCTCTGTAGCTCTGGTATATTATGTCTCTGTAGCTCTGGTATATAATGTCTCTCTCTCTCTAGCTCTGGTATATAATGTCTCTCTGTAGCTCTGGTATATTATGTCTCTGTAGCTCTGGTATATAATGTCTCTCTCTCTCTAGCTCTGGTATATAATGTCTCTCTGTAGCTCTGGTATATTATGTCTCTCTGTAGCTCTGGTATATTATGTCTCTCTGTAACTCTGGTATATTATGTCTCTGTAGCTCTGGTATATTATGTCTCTCTGTAGCTCTGGTATATTATGTCTCTGTAGCTCTGGTATATTATGTCTCTCTGTAGCTCTGGTATATTATGTCTCTGTAGCTCTGGTATATTATGTCTCTCTGTAGCTCTGGTATATTATGTCTCTGTAGCTCTGGTATATTATGTCTCTGTAGCTCTGGTATATTATGTCTCTGTAGCTCTGGTATATTATGTCTCTGTAGCTCTGGTATATTATGTCTCTGTAGCTCTGGTATATTATGTCTCTCTGTAGCTCTGGTATATTATGTCTCTCTGTAGCTCTGGTATATTATGTCTCTGTAGCTCTGGTATATTATGTCTCTGTAGCTCTGGTATATTATGTCTCTCTGTAGCTCTGGTATATTATGTCTCTCTGTAGCTCTGGTATATTATGTCTCTCTAGCTCTGGTATATTATGTCTCTGTAGCTCTGGTATATTATGTCTCTGTAGCTCTGGTATATTATGTCTCTGTAGCTCTGGTATATTATGTCTCTGTAGCTCTGGTATATTATGTCTCTGTAGCTCTGGTATATAATGTCTCTCTTCTCTGGTATATTATGTCTCTCTGTAGCTCTGGTATATTATGTCTCTCTGTAACTCTGGTATATTATGTCTCTCTGTAGCTCTGGTATATTATGTCTCTCTGTAGCTCTGGTATATTATGTCTCTCTGTAGCTCTGGTATATTATGTCTCTCTGTAGCTCTGGTATATTATGTCTCTCTGTAGCTCTGGTATATTATGTCTCTCTGTAACTCTGGTATATTATGTCTCTCTGTAGCTCTGGTATATTATCTCTCTGTAACTCTGGTATATTATGTCTCTCTGTAGCTCTGGTATATTATGTCTCTCTGTAGCTCTGGTATATTATGTCTCTCTGTAACTCTGGTATATTATGTCTCTCTGTAGCTCTGGTATATTATCTCTCTGTAGCTCTGGTATATTATCTCTCTGTAACTCTGGTATATTATCTCTCTGTAGCTCTGGTATATTATGTCTCTCTTCTCTGGTATATTATGTCTCTCTTCTCTGGTATATTATGTCTCTCTGTAGCTCTGGTATAGTATGTCTCTCTGTAGCTCTGGTATATTATGTCTCTCTTCTCTGGTATATTATGTCTCTCTGTAGCTCTGGTATATTATGTCTCTCTGTAACTCTGGTATATTATGTCTCTCTGTAGCTCTGGTATATTATGTCTCTCTGTAACTCTGGTATATTATGTCTCTCTGTAACTCTGGTATATTATGTCTCTGTAACTCTGGTATATTATGTCTCTGTAGCTCTGGTATATTATGTCTCTCTGTAACTCTGGTATATTATGTCTCTGTAACTAGTGGTATTTTATGTCTCTGTAGCTCTGGTATATTATGTCTCTCTGTAACTCTGGTATATTATGTCTCTCTGTAGCTCTGATATATTATGTCTCTCTGTAGCTCTGGTATATTATGTCTCTCTGTAGCTCTGGTATATTATGTCTCTCTGTAACTCTGGTATATTATGTCTCTGTAACTCTGGTATATTATGTCTCTCTGTAGCTCTGGTATATTACGTCTCTCTGTAGCTCTGGTATATTATGTCTCTGTAGCTCTGGTATATTATGTCTCTCTGTAACTCTGGTATATTACATCTCTCTGTAGCTCTGGTATATTATGTCTCTCTGTAACTCTGGTATATTATGTCTCTCTGTAGCTCTGGTATATTATGTCTCTCTCTAGCTCTGGTGTATTATGTCTCTCTGTAACTCTGGTATATTATGTCTCTCTAGCTCTGGTATATTATGTCTCTCTGTAGCTCTGGTATATTATGTCTCTCTGTAGCTCTGGTATATTATGTCTCTCTGTAGCTCTGGTATATTATGTCTCTCTAGCTCTGGTATATTATGTCTCTCTGTAGATTGGGTGTAATATGTCTCTCTGTAGATTGGGTGTAATATGTCTCTGTAGATTGGGTGTATTATGTCTCTCTGTAGATTGGGTGTATCATGTCTCTGTAGATTGGGTGTAATATGTCTCTCTGTAGATTGGGTGTAATATGTCTCTCTGTAGATTGGGTGTAATATGTCTTTCTGTAGATTGGGTGTATTATGTCTCTGTAGATTGGGTGTATCATGTCTCTCTGTAGATTGGGTGTATCATGTCTCTCTGTAGATTGGGTGTATCATGTCTCTCTGTAGATTGGGTGTAATATGTCTCTCTGTAGATTGGGTGTATCATGTCTCTCTGTAGATTGGGTGTATCATGTCTCTCTGTAGATTGGGTGTAATATGTCTCTCTGTAGCTCTGGTGTATTATGTCTCTCTGTAGATTGGGTGTATCATGTCTCTGTAGATTGGGTGTATTATGTCTCTGTAGATTGGGTGTATCATGTCTCTCTGTAGATTGGGTGTATCATGTCTCTCTGTAGATTGGGTGTATCATGTCTCTCTGTAGATTGGGTGTAATATGTCTCTCTGTAGATTGGGTGTATCATGTCTCTCTGTAGATTGGGTGTATCATGTCTCTCTGTAGATTGGGTGTAATATGTCTCTCTGTAGCTCTGGTGTATTATGTCTCTCTGTAGATTGGGTGTATCATGTCTCTGTAGATTGGGTGTATCATGTCTCTCTGTAGATTGGGTGTAATATGTCTCTCTGTAGATTGGGTGTATCATGTCTCTCTGTAGATTGGGTGTATCATGTCTCTCTGTAGATTGGGTGTAATATGTCTCTCTGTAGATTGGGTGTAATATGTCTCTCTGTAGATTGGGTGTAATATGTCTCTCTGTAGATTGGGTGTATCATGTCTCTCTGTAGATTGGGTGTATCATGTCTCTCTGTAGATTGGGTGTATCATGTCTCTCTGTAGATTGGGTGTAATATGTCTCTCTGTAGATTGGGTGTAATATGTCTCTCTGTAGATTGGGTGTAATATGTCTCTCTGTAGATTGGGTGTATCATGTCTCTCTGTAGATTGGGTGTATTATCATGTTGGAGTAATCCGCTCAGGAACCAACAGCATGGCTGCTGCTCCACTTTCTGACTCGGGTTTCTCCCCCATGATTGGTGGAAGGCAATAGAAGCTGTTGTCATGGCTACAGGAAACAGGAAGTGCCCTCCAGCAGGTAGTGCTCAGGGGGTGTTGTTCCGGGGTTGCTGCTCGTTGCTGCCGGAGGCTCATTGTGAGTCTGTTGCTGAGGTCTTTCCAATCCGGACCCCACAATGAATCCTTTTCACGGCAGTTGGGAGCAGGTGGTGGCGACTGCCAAGGAGCCTAACGGTAAACGCAGGCCGGATAAAGATGTGTTGTCCCAAGCAACCCTTGAAAAACCTGAGGTCGATCCCAAACTGCCCTTCCATTAGGGACGGGCATTTGAATGTATATATCAATATTTGAATATTCTATTTAAAAAAATGCTGGTTAATTGGTTAGCCAAACTACCCAAAATATGTTTTGGGCAGCACACTCAAAATCTAGCCTGGAGGGCTTCGGTGATCCTATAGCCTTCACTAAACAAGGAATCATAATTTTGAATGTTTTCCATTTATTTGTCCAATGAATAAGGAAACCAAATCCAATTTGTTGTAGCTGAATGAGTGCAGTCAACATAAACAAAACAATCGGCAATAATCAAATATAGACTACTACGTGAT